>NC_053490.1:384712698-384937698 GCF_905171775.1 Rana temporaria
TAGCTTGAGACGCGATATCTCCACGGCTATTGGACCCTTGGACCCCAAACTTGGCTTGGTCTGTTCAGGACATATGGGGCTACAATGTGGCGAAGAAAGTAAGTCGCTATCAGTTATGGTTCGGGAGAACTGGCCATCCAAAATTTGGTGTTTTGGGACTTCTGCCTGAAATTGGTGTAAATTGGTTTTTGGGCTATAACTTTTGAACGGAAGGTGCTAGAGCCTTCAAACTTGGGGAGCATCTTCCTGAATAGCAACCAGGGCATATACATTTTTTTATGGTTTTTGGACTTTTTACCAGGAATTTACCGATTTACCGGTCACACTAGGTACCCTCTGGCCTTTGGTGCTAGGACCTCCAAACTACCCACATTTGTAGAGGAGACTCTCGGCTACATGTCTACCAAAGGTGGGGTCACTGGCACCTAAGGCTGGCCGGTACCTTGCCTCCAAAGATGGACCGTTTAACATGGGAGTCTATGGGGAAACAGGGTTAGCTTGAGACGCGATATCTCCACGGCTATTGGACCCTTGGACCCCAAACTTGGCTTGGTCTGTTCAGGACATATGGGGCTACAATGTGGCGAAGAAAGTAAGTCGCTATCAGTTATGGTTCGGGAGAACTGGCCATCCAAAATTTTGTGTTTTGGGACTTCTGCCTGAAATTGGTGTAAATTGGTTTTTGGGCTATAACTTTTGAACGGAAGGTGCTAGAGCCTTCAAACTTGGGGAGCATCTTCCTGCATAGCAACCGGAGCATATAATTTTTTTATGTTTTTTTGACTTTTTACCAGGATTTTACCGATTTACCGGTCACACTAGGTACCCTCTGGCCTTTGGTGCTAGGACCTCTAAACTACCCACATTTGTAGAGGAGACTCTCGGCTACATGTACACCAAAGGTGGGGTCACTGGCACCTAAGGCTGGCCAGTACCTTGCCTCCAAAGATGGACCGTTTAACATGGGAGTCTATGGGGAAACAGGGTTAGCTTGAGACGTGATATCTCCACGGCTATTGGACCCTTGGACCCCAAACTTGGCTTGGTCTGTTCAGGACATATGGGGCTACAATGTGGCAAAGAAAGTAAGTCGCTATCAGTTATGGTTCGGGAGAACTGGCCATCCAAAATTTTGTGTTTTGGGACTTCTGCCTGAAATTGGTGTAAATTGGTTTTTGGGCTATAACTTTTGAACGGAAGGTGCTAGAGCCTTCAAACTTGGGGAGCATCTTCCTGAATAGCAACCAGGGCATATACATTTTTTAATGTTTTTTGGACTTTTTACCAGGAATTTACCGATTTACCGGTCACACTAGGTACCCTCTGGCCTTTGGTGCTAGGACCTCCAAACTACCCACATTTGTAGAGGAGACTCTCGGCTACATGTCTACCAAAGGTGGGGTCACTGGCACCTAAGGCTGGCCGGTACCTTGCCTCCAAAGATGGACCATTTAACATGGGAGTCTATGGGGAAACAGGGTTAGCTTGAGACGCGATATCTCCACGGCTATTGGACCCTTGGACCCCAAACTTGGCTTGGTCTGTTCAGGACATATGGGGCTACAATGTGGCGAAGAAAGTAAGTCGCTATCAGTTATGGTTCGGGAGAACTGGCCATCCAAAATTTTGTGTTTTGGGACTTCTGCCTGAAATTGGTGTAAATTGGTTTTTGGGCTATAACTTTTGAACGGAAGGTGCTAGAGCCTTCAAACTTGGGGAGCATCTTCCTGAATAGCAACCGGAGCATATAATTTTTTTTATGTTTTTTGGACTTTTTACAAAGATTTTACCGATTTACCGGTCACACTAGGTACCCTCTGGCCTTTGGTGCTAGGACCTCCAAACTACCCACATTTGTAGAGGAGACTCTCGGCTACATGTCTACCAAAGGTGGGGTCACTGGCACCTAAGGCTGGCCGGTACCTTGCCTCCAAAGATGGACCGTTTAACATGGGAGTCTATGGGGAAACAGGGTTAGCTTGAGACGCGATATCTCCACGGCTATTGGACCCTTGGACCCCAAACTTGGCTTGGTCTGTTCAGGACATATGGGGCTACAATGTGGCGAAGAAAGTAAGTCGCTATCAGTTATGGTTCGGGAGAACTGGCCATCCAAAATTTTGTGTTTTGGGACTTCTGCCTGAAATTGGCGTAAATTGGTTTTTGGGCTATAACTTTTGAACGGAAGGTGCTAGAGCCTTCAAACTTGGGGAGCATCTTCCTGAATAGCAACCGGAGCATATAATTTTTTTTATGTTTTTTTGGACTTTTTACCAGGAATTTACCGATTTACCGGTCACACTAGGTACCCTCTGGCCTTTGGTGCTAGGACCTCCAAACTACCCACATTTGTAGAGGAGACTCTCGGCTACATGTCTACCAAAGGTGGGGTCACTGGCACCTAAGGCTGGCCGGTACCTTGCCTCCAAAGATGGACCGTTTAACATGGGAGTCTATGGGAAAACAGGGTTAGCTTGAGACGCGATATCTCCACGGCTATTGGACCCTTGGACCCCAAACTTGGCTTGGTCTGTTCAGGACATATGGGGCTACAATGTGGCGAAGAAAGTAAGTCGCTATCAGTTATGGTTCGGGAGAACTGGCCATCCAAAATTTGGTGTTTTGGGACTTCTGCCTGAAATTGGTGTAAATTGGTTTTTGGGCTATAACTTTTGAACGGAAGGTGCTAGAGCCTTCAAACTTGGGGAGCATCTTCCTGAATAGCAACCGGAGCATATCATTTTTTTTATGTTTTTTGGACCTTTTACCAGGAATTTACCGATTTACCGGTCACACTAGGTACCCTCTGGCCTTTGGTGCTAGGACCTCCAAACTACCCACATTTGTAGAGGAGACTCTCGGCTACATGTCTACCAAAGCTGGGGTCACTGGCACCTAAGGCTGGCCGGTACCTTGCCTCCAAAGATGGACCGTTTAACATGGGAGTCTATGGGGAAACAGGGTTAGCTTGAGACGCAATATCTCCACGGCTATTGGACCCTTGGACCCCAAACTTGGCTTGGTCTGTTCAGGACATATGGGGCTACAATGTGGCGAAGAAAGTAAGTCGCTATCAGTTATGGTTCGGGAGAACTGGCCATCCAAAATTTAGTGTTTTGGGACTTCTGCCTGAAATTGGTGTAAATTGGTTTTTGGGCTATAACTTTTGAACGGAAGGTGCTAGAGCCTTCAAACTTGGGGAGCATCTTCCTGAATAGCAACCGGAGCATATAATTTTTTTTATGTTTTTTGGACTTTTTACCAGGAATTTACCGATTTACCGGTCACACTAGGTACCCTCTGGCCTTTGGTGCTAGGACCTCCAAACTACCCACATTTGTAGAGGAGACTCTCGGCTACATGTCTACCAAAGGTGGGGTCACTGGCACCTAAGGCTGGCCGGTACCTTGCCTCCAAAGATGGACCATTTAACATGGGAGTCTATGGGGAAACAGGGTTAGCTTGAGACACGATATCTCCACGGCTATTGGACCCTTGGACCCCAAACTTGGCTTGGTCTGTTCAGGACATATGGGGCTACAATGTGGCGAAGAAAGTAAGTCGCTATCAGTTATGGTTCGGGAGAACTGGCCATCCAAAATTTGGTGTTTTGGGACTTCTGCCTGAAATTGGTGTAAATTGGTTTTTGGGCTATAACTTTTGAACGGAAGGTGCTAGAGCCTTCAAACTTGGGGAGCATCTTCCTGAATAGCAACCGGAGCATATAATTTTTTTAATGTTTTTTGGACTTTTTACCAGGAATTTACCGATTTACCGGTCACACTAGGTACCCTCTGGCCTTTGGTGCTAGGACCTCCAAACTACCCACATTTGTAGAGGAGACTCTCGGCTACATGTCTACCAAAGGTGGGGTCACTGGCACCTAAGGCTGGCCGGTACCTTGCCTCCAAAGATGGACCGTTTAACATGGGAGTCTATGGGGAAACAGGGTTAGCTTGAGACGCAATATCTCCACGGCTATTGGACCCTTGGACCCCAAACTTGGCTTGGTCTGTTCAGGACATATGGGGCTACAATGTGGCGAAGAAAGTAAGTCGCTATCAGTTATGGTTCGGGAGAACTGGCCATCCAAAATTTTGTGTTTTGGGACTTCTGCCTGAAATTGGTGTAAATTGGTTTTTGGGCTATAACTTTTGAACGGAAGGTGCTAGAGCCTTCAAACTTGGGGAGCATCTTCCTGAATAGCAACCAGGGCATATACATTTTTTTATGTTTTTTGGACTTTTTACCAGGAATTTACCGATTTACCGGTCACACTAGGTACCCTCTGGCCTTTGGTGCTAGGACCTCCAAACTACCCACATTTGTAGAGGAGACTCTCGGCTACATGTCTACCAAAGGTGGGGTCACTGGCACCTAAGGCTGGCCGGTACCTTGCCTCCAAAGATGGACCATTTAACATGGGAGTCTATGGGGAAACAGGGTTAGCTTGAGACGCGATATCTCCACGGCTATTGGACCCTTGGACCCCAAACTTGGCTTGGTCTGTTCAGGACATATGGGGCTACAATGTGGCGAAGAAAGTAAGTCGCTATCAGTTATGGTTCGGGAGAACTGGCCATCCAAAATTTTGTGTTTTGGGACTTCTGCCTGAAATTGGTGTAAATTGGTTTTTGGGCTATAACTTTTGAACGGAAGGTGCTAGAGCCTTCAAACTTGGGGAGCATCTTCCTGAATAGCAACCGGGCATATACATTTTTTTTGGACTTTTTACCAGGAATTTACCAATTTACCGGTCACACTAGGTACCCTCTGGCCTTTGGTGCTAGGACCTCCAAACTACCCACATTTGTAGAGGAGACTCTCGGCTACATGTCTACCAAAGGTGGGGTCACTGGCACCTAAGGCTGGCCGGTACCTTGCCTCCAAAGATGGACCGTTTAACATGGGAGTCTATGGGGAAACAGGGTTAGCTTGAGACGCGATATCTCCACGGCTATTGGACCCTTGGACCCCAAACTTGGCTTGGTCTGTTCAGGACATATGGGGCTACAATGTGGCAAAGAAAGTAAGTCGCTATCAGTTATGGTTCGGGAGAACTGGCCATCCAAAATTTTGTGTTTTGGGACTTCTGCCTGAAATTGGTGTAAATTGGTTTTTGGGCTATAACTTTTGAACGGAAGGTGCTAGAGCCTTCAAACTTGGGGAGCATCTTCCTGAATAGCAACCGGAGCATATAATTTTTTTAATTTTTTTTACTTTTTACCAGGATTTTACCGATTTACCGGTCACACTAGGTACCCTCTGGCCTTTGGTGCTCGGACCTCTAAACTACCCACATTTGTAGAGGAGACTCTCGGCTACATGTACACCAAAGGTGGGGTCACTGGCACCTAAGGCTGGCCAGTACCTTGCCTCCAAAGATGGACCGTTTAACATGGGAGTCTATGGGGAAACAGGGTTAGCTTGAGACGTGATATCTCCACGGCTATTGGACCCTTGGACCCCAAACTTGGCTTGGTCTGTTCAGGACATATGGGGCTACAATGTGGCAAAGAAAGTAAGTCGCTATCAGTTATGGTTCGGGAGAACTGGCCATCCAAAATTTTGTGTTTTGGGACTTCTGCCTGAAATTGGTGTAAATTGGTTTTTGGGCTATAACTTTTGAACGGAAGGTGCTAGAGCCTTCAAACTTGGGGAGCATCTTCCTGAATAGCAACCGGAGCATATACATTTTTTAATGTTTTTTGGACTTTTTACCAGGAATTTACCGATTTACCGGTCACACTAGGTACCCTCTGGCCTTTGGTGCTAGGACCTCCAAACTACCCACATTTGTAGAGGAGACTCTCGGCTACATGTCTACCAAAGGTGGGGTCACTGGCACCTAAGGCTGGCCGGTACCTTGCCTCCAAAGATGGACCGTTTAACATGGGAGTCTATGGGGAAACAGGGTTAGCTTGAGATGCGATATCTCCACGGCTATTGGACCCTTGGACCCCAAAATTGGCTTTGTCTGTTCAGGACATATGGGGCTACAATGTGGCGAAGAAAGTAAGTCGCTATCACTTATGGTTCGGGAGAACTGGCCATCCAAAATTTGGTGTTTTGGGACTTCTGCCTGAAATTGGTGTAAATTGGTTTTTGGGCTATAACTTTTGAACGGAAGGTGCTAGAGCCTTCAAACTTGGGGAGCATCTTCCTGAATAGCAACCGGAGCATATCATTTTTTTATGTTTTTTGGACTTTTTACCAAGATTTTACAGATTTACCGGTCACACTAGGTACCCTCTGGCCTTTGGTGCTAGGACCTCCAAACTACCCACATTTGTAGAGGAGACTCTCGGCTACATGTCTACCAAAGGTGGGGTCACTGGCACCTAAGGCTGGCTGGTACCTTGCCTCCAAAGATGGACCGTTTAACATTGGAGTCTATGGGGAAACAGGGTTAGCTCGAGACGTGATATCTCCACGGCTATTGGACCCTTGGACCCCAAAATTGGCTTGGTCTGTTCAGGACATATGGGGCTACAATGTGGGGAAGAAAGTAAGTCGCTATCGGTTATGGTTCGGGAGAACTGGCCATCCAAAATTTGGTGTTTTGGGACTTCTTCCTGAAATTGGTGTAAATTGGTTTTTGGGCTATAACTTTTGAACGGAAGGTGCTAGAGCCTTCAAACTTGGGGAGCATCTTCCTGAATAGCAACCGGAGCATATATTTTTTTTATGTTTTTTGCACTTTTTACCAGGATTTTACCGATTTACTGGTCACACTAGGTACCCTCTGGCCTTTGGTGCTAGGACCTCCAAACTACCCACATTTGTAGAGGAGACTCTCGGCTACATGTCTACCAAAGGTGGGGTCACTGGCACCTAAGGCTGGCTGGTACTTTGCCTCCAAAGATGGACCGTTTAACATTGGAGTCTATGGGGAAACAGGGTTAGCTTGAGACGTGATATCTCCACGGCTATTGGACCCTTGGACCCCAAAATTGGCTTGGTCTGTTCAGGACATATGGGGCTACAATGTGGCGAAGAAAGTAAGTCGCTATCAGTTATGGTTCGGGAGAACTGGCCATCCAAAATTTGGTGTTTTGGGACTTCTGCCTGAAATTGGTGTAAATTGGTTTTTGGGCTATAACTTTTGAACGGAAGGTGCTAGAGCCTTCAAACTTGGGGAGCATCTTCCTGAATAGCAACCGGAGCATATACATTTTTTTATGTTTTTTGGACTTTTTACCAGGATTTTACCGATTTACCGGTCACACTAGGTACCCTCTGGCCTTTGGTGCTAGGACCTCCAAACTACCCACATTTGTAGAGGAGACTCTCGGCTATATGTCTACCAAAGGTGGGGTCACTGGCACCTAAGGCTGGCTGGTACCTTGCCTCCAAAGATGGAACGTTTAACATTGGAGTCTATGGGGAAACAGGGTTAGCTTGAGACGTGATATCTCCACGGCTATTGGACCCTTGGACCCCAAAATTGGCTTGGTCTGTTCAGGACATATGGGGCTACAATGTGGCGAAGAAAGTAAGTCGCTATCAGTTATGGTTCGGGAGAACTGGCCATCCAAAATTTGGTGTTTTGGGACTTCTGCCTGAAATTGGTGTAAATTGGTTTTTGGGCTATAACTTTTGAACGGAAGGTGCTAGAGCCTTCAAACTTGGAGAGCATCTTCCTGAATAGCAACCGGAGCATATATTTTTTTTATGTTTTTTGGACTTTTTACCAAGATTTTACCGATTTTCCGGTCACACTAGGTACCCTCTGGCCTTTGGTGCTAAGACCTCCAAACTACCCACATTTGTAGAGGAGACTCTCGGCTACATGTCTACCAAAGGTGGGGTCACTGGCACATAAGGCTGGCCGGTACCTTGCCTCCAAAGATGGACCGTTTAACATGGGAGTCTATGGGAAAACAGGGTTAGCTTGAGACGTGATATCTCCATGGCTATTGGACTCTTGGACCCCAAACTTGGCTTGGTCTGTTCAGGACATATGGGGCTACAATGTGGCGAAGAAAGTAAGTCGCTATCGGTTATGGTTCGGGAGAACTGGCCATCCAAAATGTGGTGTTTTGGGACTTCTGCCTAAAATTGGTGTAAATTGGTTTTTGGGCTATAACTTTTGAACGGAAGGTGCTAGAGCCTTCAAACTTGGGGAGCATCTTCCTGAATAGCAACCGGATCATATATTTTTTTTTATGTTTTTTGGACTTTTTACCAGGATTTTACCGATTTACCGGTCACACTAGGTACCCTCTGGCCTTTGGTGCTAGGACCTCCAAACTACCCACATTTGTAGAGGAGACTCTCGGCTACATGTCTACCAAAGGTGGGGTCACTGGCACCTAAGGCTGGCTGGTACCTTGCCTCCAAAGATGGACCGTTTAACATTGGAGTCTATGGGGAAACAGGGTTAGCTTGAGACGTGATATCTCCACGGCTATTGGACCCTTGGACCCCAAAATTGGCTTGGTCTGTTCAGGACATATGGGGCTACAATGTGGGGAAGAAAGTAAGTCGCTATCGGTTATGGTTCGGGAGAACTGGCCATCCAAAATTTGGTGTTTTGGGACTTCTGCCTGAAATTGGTGTAAATTGGTTTTTGGGCTATAACTTTTGAACGGAAGGTGCTAGAGCCTTCAAACTTGGGGAGCATCTTCCTGAATAGCAACCGGAGCATATCATTTTTTTATGTTTTTTGGACTTTTTACCAAGATTTTACAGATTTACCGGTCACACTAGGTACCCTCTGGCCTTTGGTGCTAGGACCTCCAAACTACCCACATTTGTAGAGGAGACTCTCGGCTACATGTCTACCAAAGGTGGGGTCACTGGCACCTAAGGCTGGCCGGTACCTTGCCTCCAAAGATGGACCGTTTAACATGAGAGTCTATGGGGAAACAGGGTTAGCTTGAGATGCGATATCTCCACGGCTATTGGACCCTTGGACCCCAAAATTGGCTTGGTCTGTTCAGGACATATGGGGCTACAATGTGGCGAAGAAAGTAAGTCGCTATCACTTATGGTTCGGGAGAACTGGCCATCCAAAATTTGGTGTTTTGGGACTTCTGCCTGAAATTGGTGTAAATTGGTTTTTGGGCTATAACTTTTGAACGGAAGGTGCTAGAGCCTTCAAACTTGGGGAGCATCTTCCTGAATAGCAACCGGAGCATATCATTTTTTTATGTTTTTTGGACTTTTTACCAAGATTTTACAGATTTACCGGTCACACTAGGTACCCTCTGGCCTTTGGTGCTAGGACCTCCAAACTACCCACATTTGTAGAGGAGACTCTCGGCTACATGTCTACCAAAGGTGGGGTCACTGGCACCTAAGGCTGGCTGGTACCTTGCCTCCAAAGATGGACCGTTTAACATTGGAGTCTATGGGGAAACAGGGTTAGCTCGAGACGTGATATCTCCACGGCTATTGGACCCTTGGACCCCAAAATTGGCTTGGTCTGTTCAGGACATATGGGGCTACAATGTGGGGAAGAAAGTAAGTCGCTATCGGTTATGGTTCGGGAGAACTGGCCATCCAAAATTTGGTGTTTTGGGACTTCTTCCTGAAATTGGTGTAAATTGGTTTTTGGGCTATAACTTTTGAACGGAAGGTGCTAGAGCCTTCAAACTTGGGGAGCATCTTCCTGAATAGCAACCGGAGCATATATTTTTTTTATGTTTTTTGCACTTTTTACCAGGATTTTACCGATTTACTGGTCACACTAGGTACCCTCTGGCCTTTGGTGCTAGGACCTCCAAACTACCCACATTTGTAGAGGAGACTCTCGGCTACATGTCTACCAAAGGTGGGGTCACTGGCACCTAAGGCTGGCTGGTACTTTGCCTCCAAAGATGGACCGTTTAACATTGGAGTCTATGGGGAAACAGGGTTAGCTTGAGACGTGATATCTCCACGGCTATTGGACCCTTGGACCCCAAAATTGGCTTGGTCTGTTCAGGACATATGGGGCTACAATGTGGCGAAGAAAGTAAGTCGCTATCAGTTATGGTTCGGGAGAACTGGCCATCCAAAATTTGGTGTTTTGGGACTTCTGCCTGAAATTGGTGTAAATTGGTTTTTGGGCTATAACTTTTGAACGGAAGGTGCTAGAGCCTTCAAACTTGGGGAGCATCTTCCTGAATAGCAACCGGAGCATATACATTTTTTTATGTTTTTTGGACTTTTTACCAGGATTTTACCGATTTACCGGTCACACTAGGTACCCTCTGGCCTTTGGTGCTAGGACCTCCAAACTACCCACATTTGTAGAGGAGACTCTCGGCTATATGTCTACCAAAGGTGGGGTCACTGGCACCTAAGGCTGGCTGGTACCTTGCCTCCAAAGATGGAACGTTTAACATTGGAGTCTATGGGGAAACAGGGTTAGCTTGAGACGTGATATCTCCACGGCTATTGGACCCTTGGACCCCAAAATTGGCTTGGTCTGTTCAGGACATATGGGGCTACAATGTGGCGAAGAAAGTAAGTCGCTATCAGTTATGGTTCGGGAGAACTGGCCATCCAAAATTTGGTGTTTTGGGACTTCTGCCTGAAATTGGTGTAAATTGGTTTTTGGGCTATAACTTTTGAACGGAAGGTGCTAGAGCCTTCAAACTTGGAGAGCATCTTCCTGAATAGCAACCGGAGCATATATTTTTTTTATGTTTTTTGGACTTTTTACCAAGATTTTACCGATTTTCCGGTCACACTAGGTACCCTCTGGCCTTTGGTGCTAAGACCTCCAAACTACCCACATTTGTAGAGGAGACTCTCGGCTACATGTCTACCAAAGGTGGGGTCACTGGCACCTAAGGCTGGCCGGTACCTTGCCTCCAAAGATGGACCGTTTAACATGGGAGTCTATGGGGAAACAGGGTTAGCTTGAGACGCGATATCTCCACGGCTATTGGACCCTTGGACCCCAAACTTGGCTTGGTCTGTTCAGGACATATGGGGCTACAATGTGGCGAAGAAAGTAAGTCGCTATCAGTTATGGTTCGGGAGAACTGGCCATCCAAAATTTTGTGTTTTGGGACTTCTGCCTGAAATTGGCGTAAATTGGTTTTTGGGCTATAACTTTTGAACGGAAGGTGCTAGAGCCTTCAAACTTGGGGAGCATCTTCCTGAATAGCAACCGGAGCATATAATTTTTTTTATGTTTTTTGGACTTTTTACCAGGAATTTACCGATTTACCGGTCACACTAGGTACCCTCTGGCCTTTGGTGCTAGGACCTCCAAACTACCCACATTTGTAGAGGAGACTCTCGGCTACATGTCTACCAAAGGTGGGGTCACTGGCACCTAAGGCTGGCCGGTACCTTGCCTCCAAAGATGGACCGTTTAACATGGGAGTCTATGGGAAAACAGGGTTAGCTTGAGACGCGATATCTCCACGGCTATTGGACCCTTGGACCCCAAACTTGGCTTGGTCTGTTCAGGACATATGGGGCTACAATGTGGCGAAGAAAGTAAGTCGCTATCAGTTATGGTTCGGGAGAACTGGCCATCCAAAATTTGGTGTTTTGGGACTTCTGCCTGAAATTGGTGTAAATTGGTTTTTGGGCTATAACTTTTGAACGGAAGGTGCTAGAGCCTTCAAACTTGGGGAGCATCTACCTGAATAGCAACCGGAGCATATCATTTTTTTTATGTTTTTTGGACCTTTTACCAGGAATTTACCGATTTACCGGTCACACTAGGTACCCTCTGGCCTTTGGTGCTAGGACCTCCAAACTACCCACATTTGTAGAGGAGACTCTCGGCTACATGTCTACCAAAGCTGGGGTCACTGGCACCTAAGGCTGGCCGGTACCTTGCCTCCAAAGATGGACCGTTTAACATGGGAGTCTATGGGGAAACAGGGTTAGCTTGAGACGCAATATCTCCACGGCTATTGGACCCTTGGACCCCAAACTTGGCTTGGTCTGTTCAGGACATATGGGGCTACAATGTGGCGAAGAAAGTAAGTCGCTATCAGTTATGGTTCGGGAGAACTGGCCATCCAAAATTTAGTGTTTTGGGACTTCTGCCTGAAATTGGTGTAAATTGGTTTTTGGGCTATAACTTTTGAACGGAAGGTGCTAGAGCCTTCAAACTTGGGGAGCATCTTCCTGAATAGCAACCGGAGCATATAATTTTTTTTATGTTTTTTGGACTTTTTACCAGGAATTTACCGATTTACCGGTCACACTAGGTACCCTCTGGCCTTTGGTGCTAGGACCTCCAAACTACCCACATTTGTAGAGGAGACTCTCGGCTACATGTCTACCAAAGGTGGGGTCACTGGCACCTAAGGCTGGCCGGTACCTTGCCTCCAAAGATGGACCATTTAACATGGGAGTCTATGGGGAAACAGGGTTAGCTTGAGACACGATATCTCCACGGCTATTGGACCCTTGGACCCCAAACTTGGCTTGGTCTGTTCAGGACATATGGGGCTACAATGTGGCGAAGAAAGTAAGTCGCTATCAGTTATGGTTCGGGAGAACTGGCCATCCAAAATTTGGTGTTTTGGGACTTCTGCCTGAAATTGGTGTAAATTGGTTTTTGGGCTATAACTTTTGAACGGAAGGTGCTAGAGCCTTCAAACTTGGGGAGCATCTTCCTGAATAGCAACCGGAGCATATAATTTTTTTAATGTTTTTTGGACTTTTTACCAGGAATTTACCGATTTACCGGTCACACTAGGTACCCTCTGGCCTTTGGTGCTAGGACCTCCAAACTACCCACATTTGTAGAGGAGACTCTCGGCTACATGTCTACCAAAGGTGGGGTCACTGGCACCTAAGGCTGGCCGGTACCTTGCCTCCAAAGATGGACCGTTTAACATGGGAGTCTATGGGGAAACAGGGTTAGCTTGAGACGCAATATCTCCACGGCTATTGGACCCTTGGACCCCAAACTTGGCTTGGTCTGTTCAGGACATATGGGGCTACAATGTGGCGAAGAAAGTAAGTCGCTATCAGTTATGGTTCGGGAGAACTGGCCATCCAAAATTTTGTGTTTTGGGACTTCTGCCTGAAATTGGTGTAAATTGGTTTTTGGGCTATAACTTTTGAACGGAAGGTGCTAGAGCCTTCAAACTTGGGGAGCATCTTCCTGAATAGCAACCAGGGCATATACATTTTTTAATGTTTTTTGGACTTTTTACCAGGAATTTACCGATTTACCGGTCACACTAGGTACCCTCTGGCCTTTGGTGCTAGGACCTCCAAACTACCCACATTTGTAGAGGAGACTCTCGGCTACATGTCTACCAAAGGTGGGGTCACTGGCACCTAAGGCTGGCCGGTACCTTGCCTCCAAAGATGGACCGTTTAACATGGGAGTCTATGGGGAAACAGGGTTAGCTTGAGACGCGATATCTCCACGGCTATTGGACCCTTGGACCCCAAACTTGGCTTGGTCTGTTCAGGACATATGGGGCTACAATGTGGCGAAGAAAGTAAGTCGCTATCAGTTATGGTTCGGGAGAACTGGCCATCCAAAATTTTGTGTTTTGGGACTTCTGCCTGAAATTGGTGTAAATTGGTTTTTGGGCTATAACTTTTGAACGGAAGGTGCTAGAGCCTTCAAACTTGGGGAGCATCTTCCTGAATAGCAACCGGGCATATACATTTTTTTTGGACTTTTTACCAGGAATTTACCAATTTACCGGTCACACTAGGTACCCTCTGGCCTTTGGTGCTAGGACCTCCAAACTACCCACATTTGTAGAGGAGACTCTCGGCTACATGTCTACCAAAGGTGGGGTCACTGGCACCTAAGGCTGGCCGGTACCTTGCCTCCAAAGATGGACCATTTAACATGGGAGTCTATGGGGAAACAGGGTTAGCTTGAGACGCGATATCTCCACGGCTATTGGACCCTTGGACCCCAAACTTGGCTTGGTCTGTTCAGGACATATGGGGCTACAATGTGGCAAAGAAAGTAAGTCGCTATCAGTTATGGTTCGGGAGAACTGGCCATCCAAAATTTTGTGTTTTGGGACTTCTGCCTGAAATTGGTGTAAATTGGTTTTTGGGCTATAACTTTTGAACGGAAGGTGCTAGAGCCTTCAAACTTGGGGAGCATCTTCCTGCATAGCAACCGGAGCATATAATTTTTTTAATTTTTTTTACTTTTTACCAGGATTTTACCGATTTACCGGTCACACTAGGTACCCTCTGGCCTTTGGTGCTCGGACCTCTAAACTACCCACATTTGTAGAGGAGACTCTCGGCTACATGTACACCAAAGGTGGGGTCACTGGCACCTAAGGCTGGCCAGTACCTTGCCTCCAAAGATGGACCGTTTAACATGGGAGTCTATGGGGAAACAGGGTTAGCTTGAGACGTGATATCTCCACGGCTATTGGACCCTTGGACCCCAAACTTGGCTTGGTCTGTTCAGGACATATGGGGCTACAATGTGGCAAAGAAAGTAAGTCGCTATCAGTTATGGTTCGGGAGAACTGGCCATCCAAAATTTTGTGTTTTGGGACTTCTGCCTGAAATTGGTGTAAATTGGTTTTTGGGCTATAACTTTTGAACGGAAGGTGCTAGAGCCTTCAAACTTGGGGAGCATCTTCCTGAATAGCAACCAGGGCATATACATTTTTTAATGTTTTTTGGACTTTTTACCAGGAATTTACCGATTTACCGGTCACACTAGGTACCCTCTGGCCTTTGGTGCTAGGACCTCCAAACTACCCACATTTGTAGAGGAGACTCTCGGCTACATGTCTACCAAAGGTGGGGTCACTGGCACCTAAGGCTGGCCGGTACCTTGCCTCCAAAGATGGACCGTTTAACATGAGAGTCTATGGGGAAACAGGGTTAGCTTGAGATGCGATATCTCCACGGCTATTGGACCCTTGGACCCCAAAATTGGCTTGGTCTGTTCAGGACATATGGGGCTACAATGTGGCGAAGAAAGTAAGTCGCTATCACTTATGGTTCGGGAGAACTGGCCATCCAAAATTTGGTGTTTTGGGACTTCTGCCTGAAATTGGTGTAAATTGGTTTTTGGGCTATAACTTTTGAACGGAAGGTGCTAGAGCCTTCAAACTTGGGGAGCATCTTCCTGAATAGCAACCGGAGCATATCATTTTTTTATGTTTTTTGGACTTTTTACCAAGATTTTACAGATTTACCGGTCACACTAGGTACCCTCTGGCCTTTGGTGCTAGGACCTCCAAACTACCCACATTTGTAGAGGAGACTCTCGGCTACATGTCTACCAAAGGTGGGGTCACTGGCACCTAAGGCTGGCTGGTACCTTGCCTCCAAAGATGGACCGTTTAACATTGGAGTCTATGGGGAAACAGGGTTAGCTCGAGACGTGATATCTCCACGGCTATTGGACCCTTGGACCCCAAAATTGGCTTGGTCTGTTCAGGACATATGGGGCTACAATGTGGGGAAGAAAGTAAGTCGCTATCGGTTATGGTTCGGGAGAACTGGCCATCCAAAATTTGGTGTTTTGGGACTTCTTCCTGAAATTGGTGTAAATTGGTTTTTGGGCTATAACTTTTGAACGGAAGGTGCTAGAGCCTTCAAACTTGGGGAGCATCTTCCTGAATAGCAACCGGAGCATATATTTTTTTTATGTTTTTTGCACTTTTTACCAGGATTTTACCGATTTACTGGTCACACTAGGTACCCTCTGGCCTTTGGTGCTAGGACCTCCAAACTACCCACATTTGTAGAGGAGACTCTCGGCTACATGTCTACCAAAGGTGGGGTCACTGGCACCTAAGGCTGGCTGGTACTTTGCCTCCAAAGATGGACCGTTTAACATTGGAGTCTATGGGGAAACAGGGTTAGCTTGAGACGTGATATCTCCACGGCTATTGGACCCTTGGACCCCAAAATTGGCTTGGTCTGTTCAGGACATATGGGGCTACAATGTGGCGAAGAAAGTAAGTCGCTATCAGTTATGGTTCGGGAGAACTGGCCATCCAAAATTTGGTGTTTTGGGACTTCTGCCTGAAATTGGTGTAAATTGGTTTTTGGGCTATAACTTTTGAACGGAAGGTGCTAGAGCCTTCAAACTTGGGGAGCATCTTCCTGAATAGCAACCGGAGCATATACATTTTTTTATGTTTTTTGGACTTTTTACCAGGATTTTACCGATTTACCGGTCACACTAGGTACCCTCTGGCCTTTGGTGCTAGGACCTCCAAACTACCCACATTTGTAGAGGAGACTCTCGGCTATATGTCTACCAAAGGTGGGGTCACTGGCACCTAAGGCTGGCTGGTACCTTGCCTCCAAAGATGGAACGTTTAACATTGGAGTCTATGGGGAAACAGGGTTAGCTTGAGACGTGATATCTCCACGGCTATTGGACCCTTGGACCCCAAAATTGGCTTGGTCTGTTCAGGACATATGGGGCTACAATGTGGCGAAGAAAGTAAGTCGCTATCAGTTATGGTTCGGGAGAACTGGCCATCCAAAATTTGGTGTTTTGGGACTTCTGCCTGAAATTGGTGTAAATTGGTTTTTGGGCTATAACTTTTGAACGGAAGGTGCTAGAGCCTTCAAACTTGGAGAGCATCTTCCTGAATAGCAACCGGAGCATATATTTTTTTTATGTTTTTTGGACTTTTTACCAAGATTTTACCGATTTTCCGGTCACACTAGGTACCCTCTGGCCTTTGGTGCTAAGACCTCCAAACTACCCACATTTGTAGAGGAGACTCTCGGCTACATGTCTACCAAAGGTGGGGTCACTGGCACATAAGGCTGGCCGGTACCTTGCCTCCAAAGATGGACCGTTTAACATGGGAGTCTATGGGAAAACAGGGTTAGCTTGAGACGTGATATCTCCATGGCTATTGGACTCTTGGACCCCAAACTTGGCTTGGTCTGTTCAGGACATATGGGGCTACAATGTGGCGAAGAAAGTAAGTCGCTATCGGTTATGGTTCGGGAGAACTGGCCATCCAAAATGTGGTGTTTTGGGACTTCTGCCTAAAATTGGTGTAAATTGGTTTTTGGGCTATAACTTTTGAACGGAAGGTGCTAGAGCCTTCAAACTTGGGGAGCATCTTCCTGAATAGCAACCGGATCATATATTTTTTTTTATGTTTTTTGGACTTTTTACCAGGATTTTACCGATTTACCGGTCACACTAGGTACCCTCTGGCCTTTGGTGCTAGGACCTCCAAACTACCCACATTTGTAGAGGAGACTCTCGGCTACATGTCTACCAAAGGTGGGGTCACTGGCACCTAAGGCTGGCTGGTACCTTGCCTCCAAAGATGGACCGTTTAACATTGGAGTCTATGGGGAAACAGGGTTAGCTTGAGACGTGATATCTCCACGGCTATTGGACCCTTGGACCCCAAAATTGGCTTGGTCTGTTCAGGACATATGGGGCTACAATGTGGGGAAGAAAGTAAGTCGCTATCGGTTATGGTTCGGGAGAACTGGCCATCCAAAATTTGGTGTTTTGGGACTTCTGCCTGAAATTGGTGTAAATTGGTTTTTGGGCTATAACTTTTGAACGGAAGGTGCTAGAGCCTTCAAACTTGGGGAGCATCTTCCTGAATAGCAACCGGAGCATATCATTTTTTTATGTTTTTTGGACTTTTTACCAAGATTTTACAGATTTACCGGTCACACTAGGTACCCTCTGGCCTTTGGTGCTAGGACCTCCAAACTACCCACATTTGTAGAGGAGACTCTCGGCTACATGTCTACCAAAGGTGGGGTCACTGGCACCTAAGGCTGGCCGGTACCTTGCCTCCAAAGATGGACCGTTTAACATGAGAGTCTATGGGGAAACAGGGTTAGCTTGAGATGCGATATCTCCACGGCTATTGGACCCTTGGACCCCAAAATTGGCTTGGTCTGTTCAGGACATATGGGGCTACAATGTGGCGAAGAAAGTAAGTCGCTATCACTTATGGTTCGGGAGAACTGGCCATCCAAAATTTGGTGTTTTGGGACTTCTGCCTGAAATTGGTGTAAATTGGTTTTTGGGCTATAACTTTTGAACGGAAGGTGCTAGAGCCTTCAAACTTGGGGAGCATCTTCCTGAATAGCAACCGGAGCATATCATTTTTTTATGTTTTTTGGACTTTTTACCAAGATTTTACAGATTTACCGGTCACACTAGGTACCCTCTGGCCTTTGGTGCTAGGACCTCCAAACTACCCACATTTGTAGAGGAGACTCTCGGCTACATGTCTACCAAAGGTGGGGTCACTGGCACCTAAGGCTGGCTGGTACCTTGCCTCCAAAGATGGACCGTTTAACATTGGAGTCTATGGGGAAACAGGGTTAGCTCGAGACGTGATATCTCCACGGCTATTGGACCCTTGGACCCCAAAATTGGCTTGGTCTGTTCAGGACATATGGGGCTACAATGTGGGGAAGAAAGTAAGTCGCTATCGGTTATGGTTCGGGAGAACTGGCCATCCAAAATTTGGTGTTTTGGGACTTCTTCCTGAAATTGGTGTAAATTGGTTTTTGGGCTATAACTTTTGAACGGAAGGTGCTAGAGCCTTCAAACTTGGGGAGCATCTTCCTGAATAGCAACCGGAGCATATATTTTTTTTATGTTTTTTGCACTTTTTACCAGGATTTTACCGATTTACTGGTCACACTAGGTACCCTCTGGCCTTTGGTGCTAGGACCTCCAAACTACCCACATTTGTAGAGGAGACTCTCGGCTACATGTCTACCAAAGGTGGGGTCACTGGCACCTAAGGCTGGCTGGTACTTTGCCTCCAAAGATGGACCGTTTAACATTGGAGTCTATGGGGAAACAGGGTTAGCTTGAGACGTGATATCTCCACGGCTATTGGACCCTTGGACCCCAAAATTGGCTTGGTCTGTTCAGGACATATGGGGCTACAATGTGGCGAAGAAAGTAAGTCGCTATCAGTTATGGTTCGGGAGAACTGGCCATCCAAAATTTGGTGTTTTGGGACTTCTGCCTGAAATTGGTGTAAATTGGTTTTTGGGCTATAACTTTTGAACGGAAGGTGCTAGAGCCTTCAAACTTGGGGAGCATCTTCCTGAATAGCAACCGGAGCATATACATTTTTTTATGTTTTTTGGACTTTTTACCAGGATTTTACCGATTTACCGGTCACACTAGGTACCCTCTGGCCTTTGGTGCTAGGACCTCCAAACTACCCACATTTGTAGAGGAGACTCTCGGCTATATGTCTACCAAAGGTGGGGTCACTGGCACCTAAGGCTGGCTGGTACCTTGCCTCCAAAGATGGACCGTTTAACATGGGAGTCTATGGGGAAACAGGGTTAGCTTGAGACGCGATATCTCCACGGCTATTGGACCCTTGGACCCCAATCTTGGCTTGGTCTGTTCAGGACATATGGGGCTACAATGTGGGGAAGAAAGTAAGTCGCTATCAGTTATGGTTCGGGAGAACTGGCCATCCAAAATTTGGTGTTTTGGGACTTCTGCCTGAAATTGGTGTAAATTGGTTTTTGGGCTATAACTTTTGAACGGAAGGTGCTAGAGCCTTCAAACTTGGGGAGCATCTTCCTGAATAGCAACCGGAGCATATAATTTTTTTAATGTTTTTTGGACTTTTTACCAGGATTTTACCGATTTACTGGTCACACTAGGTACCCTCTGGCCTTTGGTGCTAGGACCTCCAAACTACCCACATTTGTAGAGGAGACTCTCGGCTACATGTCTACCAAAGGTGGGGGTCACTGGCACCTAAGGCTGGCCGGTACCTTGCCTCCAAAGATGGACCGTTTAACATGGGAGTCTATGGGGAAACAGGGTTAGCTTGAGACACGATATCTCCACGGCTATTGGACCCTTGGACCCCAAACTTGGCTTGGTCTGTTCAGGACATATGGGGCTACAATGTGGCGAAGAAAGTAAGTCGCTATCAGTTATGGTTCGGGAGAACTGGCCATCCAAAATTTGGTGTTTTGGGACTTCTGCCTGAAATTGGTGTAAATTGGTTTTTGGGCTATAACTTTTGAACGGAAGGTGCTAGAGCCTTCAAACTTGGGGAGCATCTTCCTGAATAGCAACCGGAGCATATAATTTTTTTAATGTTTTTTGGACTTTTTACCAGGAATTTACCGATTTACCGGTCACACTAGGTACCCTCTGGCCTTTGGTGCTAGGACCTCCAAACTACCCACATTTGTAGAGGAGACTCTCGGCTACATGTCTACCAAAGGTGGGGTCACTGGCACCTAAGGCTGGCCGGTACCTTGCCTCCAAAGATGGACCGTTTAACATGGGAGTCTATGGGGAAACAGGGTTAGCTTGAGACGCAATATCTCCACGGCTATTGGACCCTTGGACCCCAAACTTGGCTTGGTCTGTTCAGGACATATGGGGCTACAATGTGGCGAAGAAAGTAAGTCGCTATCAGTTATGGTTCGGGAGAACTGGCCATCCAAAATTTTGTGTTTTGGGACTTCTGCCTGAAATTGGTGTAAATTGGTTTTTGGGCTATAACTTTTGAACGGAAGGTGCTAGAGCCTTCAAACTTGGGGAGCATCTTCCTGAATAGCAACCAGGGCATATACATTTTTTAATGTTTTTTGGACTTTTTACCAGGAATTTACCGATTTACCGGTCACACTAGGTACCCTCTGGCCTTTGGTGCTAGGACCTCCAAACTACCCACATTTGTAGAGGAGACTCTCGGCTACATGTCTACCAAAGGTGGGGTCACTGGCACCTAAGGCTGGCCGGTACCTTGCCTCCAAAGATGGACCATTTAACATGGGAGTCTATGGGGAAACAGGGTTAGCTTGAGACGCGATATCTCCACGGCTATTGGACCCTTGGACCCCAAACTTGGCTTGGTCTGTTCAGGACATATGGGGCTACAATGTGGCGAAGAAAGTAAGTCGCTATCAGTTATGGTTCGGGAGAACTGGCCATCCAAAATTTTGTGTTTTGGGACTTCTGCCTGAAATTGGTGTAAATTGGTTTTTGGGCTATAACTTTTGAACGGAAGGTGCTAGAGCCTTCAAACTTTGGGAGCATCTTCCTGAATAGCAACCGGGCATATACATTTTTTTTGGACTTTTTACCAGGAATTTACCGATTTACCGGTCTCACTAGGTACCCTCTGGCCTTTGGTGCTAGGACCTCCAAACTACCCACATTTGTAGAGGAGACTCTCGGCTACATGTCTACCAAAGGTGGGGTCACTGGCACCTAAGGCTGGCCGGTACCTTGCCTCCAAAGATGGACCATTTAACATGGGAGTCTATGGGGAAACAGGGTTAGCTTGAGACGCGATATCTCCACGGCTATTGGACCCTTGGACCCCAAACTTGGCTTGGTCTGTTCAGGACATATGGGGCTACAATGTGGCAAAGAAAGTAAGTCGCTATCAGTTATGGTTCGGGAGAACTGGCCATCCAAAATTTTGTGTTTTGGGACTTCTGCCTGAAATTGGTGTAAATTGGTTTTTGGGCTATAACTTTTGAACGGAAGGTGCTAGAGCCTTCAAACTTGGGGAGCATCTTCCTGCATAGCAACCGGAGCATATAATTTTTTTATTTTTTTTTACTTTTTACCAGGATTTTACCGATTTACCGGTCACACTAGGTACCCTCTGGCCTTTGGTGCTCGGACCTCTAAACTACCCACATTTGTAGAGGAGACTCTCGGCTACATGTCTACCAAAGGTGGGGTCACTGGCACCTAAGGCTGGCCGGTACCTTGCCTCCAAAGATGGACCGTTTAACATGGGAGTCTATGGGGAAACAGGGTTAGCTTGAGACGTGATATCTCCACGGCTATTGGACCCTTGGACCCCAAACTTGGCTTGGTCTGTTCAGGACATATGGGGCTACAATGTGGCAAAGAAAGTAAGTCGCTATCAGTTATGGTTCGGGAGAACTGGCCATCCAAAATTTTGTGTTTTGGGACTTCTGCCTGAAATTGGTGTAAATTGGTTTTTGGGCTATAACTTTTGAACGGAAGGTGCTAGAGCCTTCAAACTTGGGGAGCATCTTCCTGAATAGCAACCAGGGCATATACATTTTTTAATGTTTTTTGGACTTTTTACCAGGAATTTACCGATTTACCGGTCACACTAGGTACCCTCTGGCCTTTGGTGCTAGGACCTCCAAACTACCCACATTTGTAGAGGAGACTCTCGGCTACATGTCTACCAAAGGTGGGGTCACTGGCACCTAAGGCTGGCCGGTACCTTGCCTCCAAAGATGGACCATTTAACATGGGAGTCTATGGGGAAACAGGGTTAGCTTGAGACGCGATATCTCCACGGCTATTGGACCCTTGGACCCCAAACTTGGCTTGGTCTGTTCAGGACATATGGGGCTACAATGTGGCGAAGAAAGTAAGTCGCTATCAGTTATGGTTCGGGAGAACTGGCCATCCAAAATTTTGTGTTTTGGGACTTCTGCCTGAAATTGGTGTAAATTGGTTTTTGGGCTATAACTTTTGAACGGAAGGTGCTAGAGCCTTCAAACTTGGGGAGCATCTTCCTGAATAGCAACCGGAGCATATAATTTTTTTTATGTTTTTTGGACTTTTTACAAAGATTTTACCGATTTACCGGTCACACTGGGTACCCTCTGGCCTTTGGTGCTAGGACCTCCAAACTACCCACATTTGTAGAGGAGACTCTCGGCTACATGTCTACCAAAGGTGGGGTCACTGGCACCTAAGGCTGGCCGGTACCTTGCCTCCAAAGATGGACCGTTTAACATGGGAGTCTATGGGGAAACAGGGTTAGCTTGAGACGCGATATCTCCACGGCTATTGGACCCTTGGACCCCAAACTTGGCTTTGTCTGTTCAGGACATATGGGGCTACAATGTGGGGAAGAAAGTAAGTCGCTATCAGTTATGGTTCGGGAGAACTGGCCATCCAAAATTTGGTGTTTTGGGACTTCTGCCTAAAATTGGTGTACATTGTTTTTTGGGCTATAACTTTTGAACGGAAGGTGCTAGAGCCTTCAAACTTGGGGAGCATCTTCCTGAATAGCAACCAGGGCATATAAATTTTTTTTATGTTTTTTGGACTTTTTACCAGGAATTTACCGATTTACCGGTCACACTAGGTACCCTCTGGCCTTTGGTGCTAGGACCTCCAAACTACCCACATTTGTAGAGGAGACTCTCGGCTACATGTCTACCAAAGGTGGGGTCACTGGCACCTAAGGCTGGCCGGTACCTTGCCTCCAAAGATGGACCGTTTAACATGGGAGTCTATGGGGAAACAGGGTTAGCTTGAGACGCGATATCTCCACAGCTATTGGACCCTTGGACCCCAAACTTGGCTTGGTCTGTTCAGGACATATGGGGCTACAATGTGGGGAAGAAAGTAAGTCGCTATCAGTTATGGTTTGGGAGAACTGGCCATCCAAAATTTGGTGTTTTGGGACTTCTGCCTGAAATTGGTGTAAATTGGTTTTTGGGCTATAACTTTTGAACGGAAGGTGCTAGAGCCTTCAAACTTGGGGAGCATCTACCTGAATAGCAACTGGAGCATATCAGTTTTTTTATGTTTTTTGGACCTTTTACCAGGAATTTACCGATTTACCGGTCACACTAGGTACCCTCTGGCCTTTGGTGCTAGGACCTCCAAACTACCCACATTTGTAGAGGAGACTCTCGGCTACATGTCTACCAAAGCTGGGGTCACTGGCACCTAAGGCTGGCCGGTACCTTGCCTCCAAAGATGGACCGTTTAACATGGGAGTCTATGGGGAAACAGGGTTAGCTTGAGACGCGATATCTCCACAGCTATTGGACCCTTGGACCCCAAACTTGGCTTGGTCTGTTCAGGACATATGGGGCTACAATGTGGCGAAGAAAATAAGTCGCTATCAGTTATGGTTCGGGAGAACTGGTCATCCAAAATTGGGTGTTTTGGGACTTCAGCCTGAAATTGGTGTAAATTGGTTTTTGGGCTTTAACTTTTGAACGGAAGGTGCTTGAGGCTTCAAACTTGGGGAGCATCTTCCTGAATAGCAACCGGAGCATAGCAAAAATTTGATGTTTTTGGGACCCTTTACCAGGAATTTACCGATTTACAGGTCACACTAGGTACCCTCTGGCCTTTGGTGCTAGGACCTCCAAACTACCCACATTTGTAGGGGAGACTCTCGGCTACATGTCTACCAAAGGTGGGGTCATTGGCACCTAAGGCTGGCCGGTACCTTGCCTCCAAAGATGGACCGTTTAACATGGGAGTCTATGGGGAAACAGGGTTATCTTCAGACGCGATATCTCCACGGCTATCGGACCATTGGACCCCAAACTTGGCTTGGTCGGTTTAGGACATATGGGGCTACAATGTGGCGAAGAAAGTAAGTCGCCATCGGTTATGGTTCGGGAGAACTGGCCATCCAAAATTGGGTGTTTTGGGACTTCAGCCTGGATGTGGCATAAATCGTTTTTTGGGCTTTAACTTTCAAACTAAATTTGCTACCGACTTCAAACGTGGGGAGCATGATGCTCCCCAAGTTTGAAGTCGGTAGCACGTTCTGTTCGAAAGTTATAGCACAAATACCAATGGGGTCTATCAAAACCGATTTATGCCACATCCAGGTTGAAGTCCCAAAACACCCAACTTTGGACGGCCTGTTCTCCCGCACCGTAACCGGTAGCAACTCTCGATATCGGTTTTTGGGCTATAACCAAACGGAACGTGCTACCGACTTCAAACTTAGGGAGCATCTTCCTAAATAGCAACCGGAGCGTATCGAGAATTTGGAGTTTCTGGGACCTTTTACCAGGAATTTGCAATTTGATTAAATAAATGAGAAATTCAATTCAGTTGTGAACAATTGCCAAGTGGTTTGGAGATTTGTCCATGTTTTGAGAATGTAATTTCTGTTTCAAGAAATGCGCCAAAACAATGGAGAAAAACTAATAAAAAAATAGGACAACAGTAAAGTCAGCCCAAATTTTTTTATATTGTGAAAGATAATTTTACACCGAGTAAATTGATACCCAACATTTCACGCTTTAAAATTGCGTCCACACGTGGAATGGCGACAAACTTTTACCCTTTAAATTCTCCATAGGCGATGTTTAAAAAATTCTACAGGTTGCATGTTTTGAGTTACAGAGGAGGCGTGTGTGGTTTTAATACCGTTTACATATGCGGGCGCTACTCACGAATGCGTTCGATTCTTCGCGCAAGCTCGACGGGGCACGTTTTCTAGCTCCTACCTTTTTTAGCTGGCTCCTAGATTCCAAGAAAATTTGTCAAACCCTGTATGTATATATATATATAGATATAAAAAAGAGAAAAGTGACAAAGATCCATAGTTCCTTTCCTTTTCTTACTATATTTCCGCAGCTGATCCTTGTGACCAACTCTGCAATGAGTCATTCATCTCACAGCAAAGATCCTCACACTTCTATTAGGTATGTGACCGACTATACGCAAGTATTAAAAAAAAGTGCGCTCACTGGTCTCATTTGAATTCCTTACATCGTAGCCCTGCCCGCTCCAATCAAGATCCCTCCTTTCCCTCTACTTCTGTCGCAGGGCAGTCTAGTTCATCCAAACCCTCAGAAGTTGAATCTTCCAATCTGGAGGTTGAGAGGCGAAGGTTTGAGTCCCTAGGGTGTTCTCCAGGAGTCATATCAACCCTTCTAAAAGCCGGGAAGCCTGCAACAAATGCCATATATTCAAGAATCTGGGATAAATTCTTGTCATTTGCTTCCAGAAATGGATTTGATTCAATCCTTCCCTCTATGTCCCATGTTCTAGGATTCCTTCAGACAGGACTTGATCTATGACTTGGTCTGAGCTCCCTCAAAGTACAGGTAGCAGCAATCTCTGCTGCAACAAATAAGAGATGGGCAGAGGATCCTTTAGTAGTCATTTTCTTCAAAGGTGTATTGAAGATTCCACCTGCTGGAACCCTGGGCACCGTCAGTGTTTACAGACATGGATTCAGAGTCTTGTCATGAGCTGGACATATCCAGAGTACTCAGGGCCTACCTAGAAGCCACCGGCCCCTTCAGAAGTTCTGAGAGACTTTTTATCGTACCGTTCGGTAAATACAGGGGCAAAGAGGCTTCCATCAGAACTCTGGCATCTTGGGTTGTAAAGTTAATACATAAGGCCTATACAGGGTGAAGAATATGGAGCCTCCATCCTGAGTGAAAGCTCATTCTACAAGGGCAGTCTCAGCTTCCTGGGCAGCAAGGGCTAATGTTTCGTTGGAGATGGTGTGCATGGCCACCACCTGGTCTTCTCATAATACGTTCCTCGGACACTACCATATCGATCCAGGAGCTCTCACGACGGTTGAGTTTTAAAGAAGGGCAGTTCAGGCTGCTATGTCCTTTTCTAATTAAACATTTATTGTTAAGCATTATCCCACCCGTGTTAGCTAGTTATTTATCACATGTATGCTGCCATGGAGGCACCAGGAGAACGGAAAATTGTATCATACTTACCAGTAATTTTCCTTTCCTGGTGCCTATCCATGGCAGCATACGCTCCCACCCTCTGTATTGTATTCTACGGAGAATGTTGGGGGAGGGACTATGCCTTTAATTAATGCCATTCACTAGTCCTGAAGGAGGAGTTGAGGTGGAACTCTATCACAGGTATGCTGCCATGGATAGGCACCAGGAAAGGAAAATTACTGGTAAGTATGATACAATTTTCCATTTTCTTGCTCCCTTTTATTCTTTTTTTTACCAATTAACCTTGGTTTTATCAAATCCTCCAAATGTTTGACCCTGACATAATGCTGCTGGCGGGTGTTTGGTATCCTGGAGCCTGTTGTCCCCACAGGCATCCATGGCACATAAATAACACCACACCAGCAGTACCGCTGTAGGCCTGTAGAAGGAGCTGATGACTCCAAGCATGTTCTCCCCAGCTCTCTCCCCTCCTCTGTGCTTCTCCTGCTTCCTTTTCCTGTGACATCACCCCCTGCATTCCACGCTGGACCTGGCTGACTTCCTGGTGGCCACAGGATAGATTCTGTCTTACATCTGCCTACCCATGGAACCAAATGCACCTGAGACTGGATCGCACCGTTCACTGGAGACACAGATGAGCCTTTTTTAAACTTTTGTCTGTAAATTGCATCAAACATATTGCACTTAGGTGGCGCTTCCTGTTTTCCCTTTTCTGCCACCCACAGGAAGCTTGATGGCACTTAGCTGATATATGTGGTTTAGCTCCAAGAGTGGCTGGTCCCGACTTTGAACCGTTCGGTGGCCGAGTAAAATGCCCCCAAAACTTACACTTGGTTCTGTGCTTCACTGGTGCACTTCTGATAGCGGCAACAGGCCATTGTTTGCACCAATTATGTTTGTGATGTTCTCAATTTTCTTTCAGATCAGCTCACACCCACAGCACATCGCCTGCTGTATATCCCTTAAGAGAGAGAAGGAGGTAGGCTAGGTCTGCCCCACCTCCTCCCCATGTTCCCCCAGTGCCCACAACCCTCTTGTGCAGCCAATCTGTGCCTGGGAAGGGGCTGTTTGCAGATTTCAAAGCAGCCAGTGCTCCTGTCCTGTCTCCGAGCCTCTGAAGACAATGCAGCCTTGGGTGAAGTCTCCCCTCTTTCTCTTCCTTAATTGTGCCAGTGTTCCTTCCTTCCGTGTACCAGTGATCCTTCCTGCCTTCCACATACCATAGAGATTCCCCTTCCTTTCTTCCATAGGTATCCTTCCCTTTCACTCCCTAAGGATTGATTCATACTGCAGTACTTATTCTCTGGTTCCATCCCAGGTCCTTCATAATCCTCTATTTTAATCCCTCTGTCTATTTTCAGTGTATAGAAAACCAGATGTATTGGAAGTAATTTTCTAAATGATTGTGTTGAGGTTTATAGGTATCCCAGAGACTCCAGATTGCTGTGCCACAATCAAAGCATATTTTATAGGTACAAGGAAGTCTTTTTTTTTTTTTTTAAACATGGCCCTTAAAGCCCCTCCCACATTCATGTTTGGCCACACTCACCTTTGCTGCAGTGTCTCCCGGAAATGTCCCTCATTCTGAAGTTCAAATGTTGGGAGGTAAGCGTATACATGGTCAGGGCAAAGCTGATGGAGTCAAAAGCAGAGCAGCAAAATTAGGTTTTGTCTAGGGCGTCAAAAATCCTTGCCCCAGCACTGTTGGGAAAAAAAAATAAAAAATACCGCATGTGATCTGGTTCTGTTAAATAAACCCATTGTCCCTTGGATTTCTGCTGCACTGCTCCATGTTATCTTCTGCACAGACCCAAAGGTAATGGAGATCCCTCTCTTTCCTTAGCTCCAGCCTGGAGGCAGGACCTCCTTGCCACCGCCCGCTAACTTCCAGAAGCTTCTCCAAGTTCCTAGAACCAGAGAAGACCTGCAACCTGACCCAATTAGACTCTCAAAATACATTTACCAATTGCACACTAGCAGGTAGGGGTGCAACGGATCAAAAAACTCACGTTCTGATCGTTCCTCGGATCCGGAGTCACGGATCGGATAATTTTTCGGATCGGAAAAAATAAAACATTTACAGACACACCCCCCCCCCCCCCGGGGAGTACAGACACACCCCCCGGGGGAGCACAGACACACCACCCCCCCACCCGGGGAGCACAGACACACCACCCCCCCCACCCGGAGAGCACAGACAGACACCGCCAGTAGTATGACTCCCAGCGGTGGCCACGGCTCCGGCGCTAGGCCGAAGCCGCGGCCTTTCCAAATGTTATGGCCGCGGCTCCGGAGCTAGGCCGAAGCCGCGGCCATAACATTAGGAGAGGCCACGGCTTCGGCCCAGCTCCGGAGCCGCGGCCATCCGCGGAACACTGTGTGCCGATCTGAACGGGTCACCCCCTTCAGATCATGGATCAACTGTGATCCATTCTACCACTACTAGCGGGTACTACACATGGCACCGTGTACAAACACTGACTGGACAAGAATTGTCTCTTGACAGCCGCACTCTGAACAAATTGTAGCCTTTATTAAAAGGACAGCACTACAAGTCACAGCAAAATGTAATAAAAAAAACAGACTGTTGACACGTTTCGCACTGAAACTAGTGCCTAGTCATAGCTATGACTAAGCACTAGTTTCAGTGCAAAACACATCAGCAGTCAGGTTATTTCATTTTGCTGTGACTTGTAGTGATGTCCTTTTAATAAAAACTACAATTTGTTCAGAGTGCGGCTGTCCAGAGACAATTCTTGTTCCTGCTTTGCCAAGTGCATTGCCTGCACCTGAGTTATCTTCAGCGGAGGATATCCATCTGGGTTCCCACCTGGAGCGGCTATTCCCTTTCCCCTTACAAACACTGACTGGCAGGGATAAGAGTGTGAAAGAGACCAATTGTGTCGCCGTCATAAAAAGCCTACCGGTCAGCTTTTTTTGTTTTAGGATCAAGATGGTTGTAATGGCAAATGGTGTTTTTTTAATCTTCAGGCATTAGGAGAAAAAGCCTTGTCTGCAGCGGCCCCCTTAAAACTTACCTGAGGTACATCTAGATCCAGCAATGTTGCAGCAGTGTCTGGGCTGGCCAGGACTCCTCTCATTGGCGGAGACAGCAGCACAGAGCCACTGACAGCAGCAGGAGCCAACGTCAGTGAACCAATGATAAAGGATAATGTGGTGGGGCCAGGCCATGGCTCCATGTTTGAATGGACATATGGGAGGCAGCCAAGCCATTTTGCCTTAACCAGCCACTTGCTGCAGGGGAATTCACCATAAGGGGCCAGGAGCACTGAAGAGGAACCCGAGATAAGGAGGATCTGGCCTGCTCTGTGCAAAATCACTGCACCAAGGAGAAGTACACATTTGTCGCTAGTTGGCAAACTGAATGTTGTGGAATTCTCAGTTCTTGAATTAAAATTGATGGGTTCCCCCCCAAGGTTTAGAAAGCAGCATTTAACTATTTGTGGAATGGCTGTTGTCATTTTACAGCAGCACCTAGAGTACTATCATTAACCCCAGTAAAGCGCGCTTGTAAGACCACTGCACAAATATGGCAGGACTTGACAAAATCCGGGCACCAGGTCGCAACAAGAAATTGTGACCTGGTGCACGCCGTAATTAAGGCTGCGGCCTCAATTACCGCCCATCACGCGGCAGCGCACAGGATTCTGTCTCCGTCCACCTCCCCCGCCACGTGATCGCAGCAGGCCCAGGACGGCTGGTAATTGAGGCCGCGGCTTTGTGAAGTCCCAAGATTCCTTCTGTGACCTGGCACCATCTGGTGGTGGCCATTGGCATTACAAGTAAAACCAGTTATAATGGTTAATTTAACACTATTTTCACTGCCATCTCCTTCCCTCTAATTAAAACCCCCAAACACACACACACACACACACACACACACACAAATCTTAATTAAAACCCCCAAATCTTAATTAAAACCCCCAAACACACACACACACACACACACACACACACACAAATCTTAAAAAAAAAATAGGCCCAGTCCTTTAGGTGGCACAAGGTTTGCACCCCAAAAAAAAAAAAAAGTATATAAAACATTTAGTATAATGTCCAAATACCCATATACTCAGAAAATGAATGGAAAGATACTTTTTTTTAACCATGTAGTAAAAAGGAATCTGCATGATAAAGATAGCCAACAGCTGCACTTTAATATACCGTGCGCATGAGTTTTTTTTAGCTCTCTGGGGGTATCTAACCTGGGGAATTATAAGGGTGTGAGAAATATGGAACAGCTGCTTCCCAACTTGTTCTTGGATTAAGAACAGTTTTACAGAGTGAAAAAAAAAAAAAAAAAAAAAAAAAAAAAAAAACACTAAAAATTGTATACTCCTAAATATTTCTGGATGGACCTATTCATTTTTGTAACCCATTCCTGTATTCCCATCATTTTGACAGCCAACCAATTTTAAAAGTTTGAACTATAAATGCACTTTTACTAAAGATAAATTTGTACTTTTTCCCCCCCAGCAACAGCCTCCTAGAAGTGGCCAATATGAAGGTTACTGAATATATATATTTTTTCAGCAATGCAGGCCCCTGGCTGTGTGCATTTCCTGTTCTGCTCCCAGGGGACAGGCTGCTCATACACCTCAAAACACAGCTGTCTTCTCCAGTAGTAGCCAGGAAGTTAAACAGCGGAGATGACCAGGCCATGCTGGGAACATGAATTGCCTTAAGAACAGCAACTCATTAAAATATGCTTACCATAGAGCACTGTTCCTGAAACTGCAGATAAAAGGATTGTCATCCTGCTTCTGTTTTTTCTACTTTATAAGTTTTTGACCCAGCAAAAAGCATGGTGCCAATAAAGTCTGAAACTTTTGGCTAATGTTTGAAATGACATTAGCCAGGTAGTGAAACTGAATAAATCACTAACTTTACGATTTCTAATCACTGGTTTCTTCTCCGCTCTAGTCATGGAGTGTTCAATGCTGTTCAAATCCTATTGATGGGAGTCCTGACACCAAGGTTTTAGCATGCTTCCATACTGCTTGGAAGCTGTTGAAGCTACACCCTGCACTTATGGCAAGTGGCTCTGGGTCCCTGCAATATCATGTACATTACAGGCTACGCTTCTGGTGCAGTTGCATGATCAACGGTGGTACTGACTACCTGTATAAACCCCCCGCTTCCCTGACTGTTCACTTCCAGTGGCTATCTGGATGATTACACACTCCCTTGGACAAGCAGTGCTGCTTGTTAAACCTGTGCATGAAGTTAAATTGGTTCCAGACAGCAACCACAAGCCAAATGCTGGACACACACACAGGAGGGTAGTGGCTGTCAGTGTGAAGCCATCCTGAAGGTCTATATACACACACACACACACACACACACACACAGCGTGTCTGTCTAAAACTAGGCACGTCTAAAATACACATTCTCCAAGTGGTTGCCTCAGTAATTTCTTATTAAAGCCAAAGATGGCCAGCACACTGACACTATGGAAGAACATGAACTGTAGTTGGTTGTTGTCCAATGCTACCTTTTGCATTCGAATGCAGCACTGCTCAAACGTGTTTAAAATTGTAAAAGAAAAGACCAAGTTGCAGAAAAGCCAACCACCTCACAAAAAGTCTTCCCCGCTACACCTTTAAAGCGGGGTTTGACAAATTTGCTTGGAATCTAGAAACCAGCTAAAAAAGTTAGGAGCCAGAAACCGCGCCCGCACGAGCGAACACATACGTGAGTAGTGCCCGCATATGTAAACGGTATTCAAACCACACATGTGAGGTATCGCCGCGATCGTTCGAACAATTCTAGCCCTAGACCTCCTCTGCAACTCAAAACATGCAACTTGTAGAATTTAAACGTTGCCTATGGAGATTTTAAACGGTAAAAGTTTGTCGGCATTCCACGAGTGGACACAATTTTGAAGCGTGACAAGTTGGGTATCAATTTACTCAGCGTAACCATATTTCACAATATTACAAAAAATATTGGGATAACTTTACCGTCTTATTTTTTAATAAAAAAATGTGTATTTTCCCCCAAAAAAGTGCGCTTGCAAGACCGCTGCGCAAATACGGTGTGACAGAAAGTATTGCAATGCACGCCATTTTATTCACTAGGGTGTTAGAATAAAAAATATACATAATGTTTGGGGGTTCTAATTAGAGGGAAGGAGATGGCAGTGAAAACAGTAAAAAACACACACATTAGAACTGCTGTAATGTTAACGGCCACTAGGTCACAGAAGGAAGCTTGTGCCTTCACAAGGCTGCAAAGCCGCAGCCTAAATTACCGAGCACGGCGGTGGGGGCACACAGAGACAAAGGATCCTGTGCCTCCGTGCGCCGCCACGCGATTGCAGTGGGCCCGCGATGGCCGGTAATTGAGGCCGCAGGTTTGCGGCCTTCTAGGCCACAAAGCCACGGCCTCAATTACCGTCGGGTGTGGGTCACAATTGCCACCTGGTGCCCGGATTTTGTTGAGCCCTGCTTTAAAGTTGATGGGAATCTGTTGAACAGTATACAGGCGTTCAAAGAATTATTATAACTATACTGTACAATCATGAGAATTAAACACAATACATTTACTGTAAAGCAAATCTTGTTTAGCAAAACAGAAGTTTATTTGGCATGGAATTCCTTTGTCTACATTCAGTGTAGGAATACAATAGTTTTGACAAATCAATAATGAACATTGACAGAAGTGTTTGCAGGTCTCTTTACAATATGGCCACCAAGGAAACCATAAACTAAGTTTCAGTGCTTGCTACCTCTGACTCTAAACAATCTATAGGAATGGTTTAATTAGCCAGTAGAAGATATGAGGGCACTCAAGTTTTTGAAGCATTTAGCCATGTTGTATGCACAAGTTTTAAAGAATTGTATACATTTAATATTTTTGTATTTACCAAGAGTTAGCCCAATTAGGAGTATGAACACTGTAGTAGCCAACAAACATATGCACATAGAATATTTTAACACTTATGTTGGTGTGTTTAGTACAGTACACAGCCTGCTACATTTTTATAATACAAAGTTATCGGCTTTTACTTTTTTTAAAGTAAATACTGTTTAGACGAATCAAAGTAATAATCCAAACACTTCTTATAGTATTATTAAAAAGTTTCAAGTTTCATGGACTAGTGTACCCAGCCACAAACCCTAAATAATGTTGCTGAATGTTGGAGTTTTGGGAATATTTGGTGTTAAGGGGCTTATTTGACAAGTCACTGAGAGCCAACGTGCTGTGCAGAATACAGTAACCCAGCCAGATTAGGTGAATTACAATATTAATATAGATTATGAGAGCTAGCCAACTGATTGTTTGCCTTCTTGTACAAATCCTATATACATACACAAAATGTAGGAGAGAATAGCCGATTGGAACATTGTATAAATCCTATATATGAAAACATAGGCAATCGCCTAATGAAACTTGGGCCTCATCAATGCAGCTTCAACCCCCTCAACATTGGTGGCATGGTGCATTAGCAAGTCTTGCTTGGTGCCCGATTAATGTGCATGCCAAAGGTTACATGCCAACATATGCAAATATGCATTCAATGAACCACACCTAAAAAGTGCAGATGTGAATTGAATACTACATTTTCTAAGCTGAGCAACAGAAAGGATTACTAAACAGGGTTCACACATTTCCTGCTTCCACCATGTATTAATGGCAGGTAATAAACACCTCTAAAATGCAAAAGAGAATGGCATACAAAATACTGTGATGCTACAGGATCATCCCTGTATAACAAGTGTGAATTCTTCCCTTTGTGATGGGTTTAGTGGTGTTAGAGAGTTGCATCCCATCCCCCCCCCCAAAAGTAGTCAGCTATGAGAATACAAAAACTGCAAAACAGACATCTTTGGCACTGCGGCACAAATAAAATTAGAGCAAGTAATAAGTCAGTGCATCAGACTTTCAAGGATTCATAATACTGATGTTGTAGCCCAGATGGCAATTGGGGAAACAAGTAGTGAAATAATTAACGGTTAGAAGACATCTTGTAGACGACATTGAACTTGGGGTGATGTAGCTTCTTAGGCTTTTTCATAGTGACGAGTGCTGACGATATCTCCCAGGGTAAGAGTCTGTTAAGACACAAAGGAAAAGTGTTCAGTGCTTGGTTTGCAGCATGTTATACAGTAAATACCCACCTACATATTTAGTATTTCACTTACAGTATATGAATAGGACTTGTCAAAGGCAGTGGCCTAGGTCACATCCACCCTGTAACAGACAATGTCCCATTTTTCTATAGAGATACAACATACACACTGCTTTTTTCCCACAATGTAAACCTTTTAGAAGCATTCAAGTAGGAGATGTAGCACCCCGATGGCTAGGCAGGGTTGCTCCTAAATTTACCTGCCAGGTAGGGTTGCCACCTCATCCCTTTAAAACAGAACACATATGAATTCCACAGGTTCTGAGGCTAATTTAGATAAGGCTCCACTTGGGTTCAATTACCACCTTAATCAGCCACAGAACCTGTGTAATTCATATGTGTTCTGTTTTAAAGGAATGAGGTGGCAACCCTACTGCCAGGTATAGTTGCCTTAGACCAGTGGTCATCAACCATGCCCTACAGGGCCCACTAACAGGCCAGGTTTGCAAGATAACAAATACATCACAGGTGATATCATTTGCTGCTCAGTGATTGCAGTATTCTAGACTGCATCTCCCCATGGTAATACATAAAACCTGGTCTGTTAGTGGGCCCTGTAGGGCAGGGTTGATGACCACTGCCTTAGACCATGGGTGCTCAACCTGTGGCCCTCCAGTTGTTGCGAAACTACTACGAGTCCAGTCATGCCTTTGGAAGTCATGCTTGTAACTGTTAGTCTTGTGTTGGAAAAGTTTTCTATGTGCATTGTGTGACTATTTATAAGAATGTAAAATGGAGTCCAGTTTCTAAGAGACACGTTGCTTTAACTGGTCTAATTCTATTGTTGATTTAAGGAAATAACAAACCTTTGCTAAGAGTTGTAAAGAGGCACTGTGATTGGCAATCAAGCTTTTTTTGCATCATGAGCCACCAGTGATCTTTTAGCCAATGGTATTTTTCCTGTTGACTCTATAAAGAAGGTCACACACCTCATGTCTGTATGTGACTTCTGCTTTCTTCTCAGCATGATGATCTCATCCATCTCTATGGTACATTTGAAATAAATTATCTTGCTTCTCAAACACTTGAAGTTTGACTGATCACAGGGGGAGAATTATCCTAACACCTTGCAATGCCTCAGTTCTGCAACAGCTGGAGAGACACAGGTTGAGCACCCATGCCTTAGACAATTGTTAGGGATCAATGGATTTCACCCCAAGCCTGGAATTCCTGCACCTTTGTCGCTGGGTGACTGGTGACATTTGATAAGATGAGGGTGATGCAAGGACAGATGAGCAACTATATGGGGTGTCTCATCCAATGGGCAGGGGTTTTCTTGGCCCCTTGGTCTGCTGGGGGAGCCTATATATTTGGGTGGGATCAGGGTTCTGTGCCACCTAGACAGCTGTCTGGGTGGACATGTGTTCTGCTAGGCCAGAGTTTGGGCCTATCCTGGGCACATCTGGCTGCTAGGCTGTCTGAGGGCCTATCCAGAAGCAAGAGAGCAGCGTAGGATTGGGATTGCCGTCCAACCAGAAGTGAGGGTTCGGAGAACCTGTCCTGGTGAGAAGTAGAGGGGGGAAGCTGTTGTCACTTAGGGACCATCCGCCTTGTTACTAGGGACCACAGTGAGTAGCTGAAGTACTGGAGCAGTATTCTCACCAACCAGGGATAGTGAAGAATCAGGAAGCTTCAGCAGGTGCCAAGCCAGGGACCCAGCCAGTGGGGTGATGCTTAAGTAGTATCAAGCCAAGGACCCAGCAGGGAACTGGGGGTAACACTTGAGGAAGATACTTAAGATTAGAAGAGCTCACTAAATTCATTGGCAGTGAAGCAGCAAGTCTATAGTGGGAGACTGGGAGCTCAGTGGGCTGAGCATATACAAGAAGTGATTGTATAAAAGTAAAGGAGTGCGTTACAATTTGTGTTCGGAACCGTTCCAAGATTGTTGCCATAGGAGATAGCACTCCTACACATGCAGATGTGGTGCCTTTCCCTGCATGGCCGTCTAACCTGTAGAAGTCAGAGTCTGCCAATTGACATTGCAACTACTAAAGGGTGTCCCGGGCCCTAAACCCTCTCCCATAGTTCTGTTCTTGAATGCAAAGATTTATTTTCGTAAAGTGTCAGGCAACTAGGGATGAGCCGAACACCCCTGGGATTGGTTCGCAGCAGAACATGCCAACAGGCAAAAGATTTGTTCGAACACTGTTAAAGTCTATGGGACACGAATGTGAAAAAAAAGTGCTAATTTTAAAGGTTAATATGCAAGTTAGTATCTATAGTATGCCTGTAAAGCGGCACATTTTTCCTGTGTTTAGAACATCTCTGTACAAAATGGCATTTCTAAAAAAGGAAAAAAGTAATTTAAAACTACTTGTGGCTATAATGAATTGTTGGGTCCCGGCAATACATACAAGTCAATGGGGGGGGGGGGGGCGGCATGCCCCCCCAGTTTATTACTGGGCCCTTTGGGTCTGGTATGAATATTAACCACTTAAGGACTGGACCATAATGCTGCTGTTTTTACAGTTCGGGACTGCGTCGCTTTAACAGACAATTGCGCGGTTGTGCGACATTTTTTGCGCTATAAAAAAAAAAAAAAAAGCGACAATTTTGAAAAAAAATTCAACATTTTTTACTTTTTGCTATAATAAATATCCCCAAAAACATATAAAAAAAAATGTTCCTCAGTTTAGGCCGATACGTATTCTTCTACCTATATTTGGTAAAAAAAAAAAAAAAAAAAGAAGGACAAAAGGACAAAAAGCCAGCAGCTACAGACTTTTAAAATATTGACACTTACCTGTCCAGCACACCCGCAATGTCACCACCCGAGGCAGACGCCTTCCTCGGATGCTGCCGCCACAATCTTCACTAGGTGAATTAGGAAATGAAGCCTTGCGGTTTCACTTCCCGGTTTACTACTGCGCATGCGAGAGTCGCGCAGTGCAATCAAAATGGTCCCTCCTGTCAATCTCCCAAACGACAGCAGGGGGAGAGGAAGTGGCATAGATTATCCGCAGATTCTGCGGATATCTATGCCCGGAAGTGGGTGAAAATACCTGTATTACACAGGTATCTGCACCCCCTCCCCCTGAAAGGTGTCACATTTGGCACCTGAGGGGGGGGGGGGGAATTTGAGGGTTCTGAAAAGCAGGAGGTTCACTGTGTGAACCTCCGCTTTAAGAGGATAAAGTACTCAGACTAGGGTGGGACAATGGCTTGGAGGCCTTCCCTACCAATAGCCTGGTCTTTGCTATCAGATCCAGGCTAAGGTTGGAAAAAAAAAAAAAAAAAGAAGAATCTTGACCAAGTTTCTGCCCTGCAAATTTGCTTCTGGGTAGCTCCAGCCTTCTTCGCCCATGAGTCTGCTGAAGCCCTTGTACGAGTCCTTGGATTTTTTTGGCTGTGTTACTTGCCTAACTCCGTAGCCTAGTATAGCCGACTTGATCCATCTGGCTAGCATCTTCTTGGACGCTTGTTTACCTTTTGTTTTTCCAGTGTACAGGACGAATGTAATACACTGAACTCATTTCTGACATTGAGGTACTGTAGTAGGGATCCAACATATAGAAGGCTTAGTTCTTGTTCTTTACCATTAGTCAGTTCACTTTCAGTTTAAATCCTGAATCCGTTTGAACAATGTTACTTGTAGAGGCTCAAGGAGCTTTTGATGACCCCTCAGTACCACCCACAGATCCCCAAGTGGGACATAGTGTCTTGGGTGGTCTGTACTTAGCCAACGCTCTGCAAAAACAAGCTCAAAATGGGTCTTGTAGTGTCGGTACACCAAAAGCCATCTGAACCTTCAGCATACCAAGCACTAGACCTTTATCAGCATCCTACGGTAGAAATTCTAGGATAGTCAGTGTATCCAACGTCTGTTATTCTCAGTGCACCAGCCGTTACAATTTTTTCCAGGTCTTTCTGTAGATGGCCCTGGTGTTATCATTTCTGGCGCTCAGAAGCCTAGCACATATTGAAATCCCAAGGGTTTTGAAGTGCATCCATCCCCAGAGGCCAGTCTTGCAGGTTAAGCAATTAGAGATCTATTTTTGGTATTCCCCAGTGGGCTGCAATTTCCATCATCTTGGTGGCTGAGGAAGTCTGTCACTTGATAGTTTCTACCTAAAGCCCCCCCCCCCCATTTGGGTGGACCGTTCTCCCTGCACGAGGTAGATTTCCTTCTGTCCATTGACAGATCTGGCTGGAGACGTAGATTAAGGCGGGGCGCCTCTTGCTCCAGTTCACATAGGCTACTGCCGTGTCTTTGACAAGATTAGGTTGTGCCGACTTCTTAGCTGGTCTTGTTCTATGGCTTTGGGTATTGCCATAAGCTCACTCCAGTTCGAAGAAGCCAGGGCTTTTTCCGGGGACCACTTCCCCTGAGCAGGCTGAAGTGCTAGATGTGTTCCTTATCCCCAACTGCTTATGTCCATGGTCAACTTCTGTGTGGTTAGGAAAGACCATGCCAGACCCTGGTTCAGATGTGTGGTCCCACCACCAGCGAAGCTCTTTAAAGAGGCTGGAAGTAAATATCCTGTCTAGATCTCTGTTTGCTTTCAGGGGAGGTTTGTAGAGGTCTTTGATACTTGCCCACTGTACTGCAGACATTGTTGAGGTCAGACCCAGAACCAACACCAGCTCTGATAATATTGGGAGGTTCTGTACAGTTCGGGATGTTTTCTGCTCTGTGGAGTTGAGCAGATCCCAGAAATTGCATGTTCTAGGTAGGATACAGGAGGTTTAAAATCCATCCCAACAACTCCAGCCATAGTTAGGCTTCTGCCAGGTCTTTTACTAGAGGGGCCAGAGCTTCTGGTAGGACTTTGGTAAATATCCTCTGCAACGATGGCCCAAGAGGAAGACCTGCTTTGGAAATGGTACCCCCCCTCCATCTCTGGCAAATTCTCATATGGGCATGTGGAGATAGGCATCCCTGAGATTCATGGTCAGTGGTCCATGACAGTTCCTGACTGAAAAGATAAATGTAATGCAAAAATGTATTGTATCACATGATTTAGGGGATTTACTAGTCAAAACTTCCCATAGGCTTTTTGATCACAAAGATGGGCGCATAGGAAACCGTTATAGGTTTTTCTTCCTCTGGGACTGGATGAGCAGATCCTGGATGATTAGATCCAGGACACATTCCGCCTGCTGCAAAGGAGGGTTGCTTGTGGCCCCAAACCCGACCTCCACCCTAGAAAGTAGTAGCGACACCTACCTCCACAGCTCAGACCCACACTGCCTTCTACCTGCTATAGCCCGAGACACATGCCGTGGCCAGCCCTTGAGGTGGAACCTCTGGTGGTCCCCTCAGGCAACAGGTCTCCTCTGGATGGAGAACACAACCAGACTGACCAGGGACCGCCTCTCAAAGAAACTATTGGCAATGTGTTTCCTGTTTGGAGGGAGGAACTCCATATCTCAAGGGCTGATCTGGAAGACTGAGGGGGCAGTGTGATTTGGTCTGCAATGCCTTTTGTACAGCACCTCTTGATGAACACTGAAGCACAAAAATGTAGAAGGCAAAAGTTCTCATTTAGGATTAAGTATTGAAGGGTTATAACCTGTCCAATTTTTTGCCAACAGTGTCCCATTGGGGAGATTTCCCTTCATTTCCTGTCCCACAGTGAAATCAGAAATGAGAATCCCTCCAAAGTGAGGAAATCCCTGGTTGTCTCCATTGGAAGATTATCCCTGTTCTGGGGGGACAACCCATACATTTTGAATCTTATTATTGGTCTTAACAGTTAGCAGGACAAAGCGAGAGGGTGAATCTCCCCAACAGGGGCATAGACTGCAAAAAAAACAAAAAAAAAAAAACATTCATACAAGTTATACATTAATCTTTAGCAGAGCAAAACAATTCTTTAAATTTTACTTTGCATAACATCCAATCTCTATTGCACACCTTTTAATAGAGGGCACTTAATGCTCCCATAACAAAAGTATGCAGTACTGCTCCATGTCTGTATAAGGGTTAACATTGCAAAGTGGTTTGAACAAGATAGTTCAGCAAACATAGCTGAGTAATTGTTTGAAGTGAATGGAAAGTCAAAGCAATCTCAACTCAAAGTCAGACATAGAGGTCAAACTGTCAAATGCCTATGGTTGTCAGTCTTAGTGTTGTGCAATGTAGGCGGAACTAAAGAACTTATGTAAATGTTTATATATACACTTACCAGGACAAGTTTGTCATCATTTACTTCTCGTATTAGCGTAGTCTCTTTCCCATCCCATTTCTGAACTTGTTTCAGTTTACCGTCTTCTATAGTTACCAAAGACTTAAAAAAAAATAAAAAAAAAAATTAGGAAGACAAGTAGTTATGGGGAATCTCATTTAGTGTTAGATATACAATAAAATATTTTAAAATGCTTTAATAGCACCAACATGGTGCATGACTTGTCTGTGCGAATGCAAGTCACATGCACTTTGATGGTTACCAAGATGAATGCTGCTGGTGTCCAAGCAACCAATGAGGCAAATCACACTGACCCGACAGTGGGCAAAGCCTGATGGAGAACTCCAAGAATAGTTCCCCATCAGGTCTGCCTTGCCTGTGATTCACAGCAGATGGCACAACAACTGTGTGCATTGCACTGTCGTGATAGTGATGCTGCATTTACTGGCTTAAAACAGGTGGTGAGGAGGCAACATAATGCCTCTTTACCGTCTGTCAAATGCCTTTGAAAAAAGATCTGTGTCTGAATTGCTTTTCAGAGGAGCAGCAGTCCTGGCTGCTATCAAACAAGCCCTAGAAAAGCAGTTCTGAAAGTACAGGAATAGGGGGGGGGTCCGGATTAAAAGTAACAAACATATAAAGCCCTTTTATAAACAAATCTAGCTTCTAACAAAGCACCTTTCCAGTTTCCTCATTCAGCCGGGTACTGCACAGCACTCTCCCGCACTCACTTGAGGCAGTCGATGCTTCTCACAGTGCCGATGTACAGTTCGGCAGATGATTGGGCTCATCTGACATCTTCTCTCCCCTGATCCCGTGGCACACCCAAGAACACATCTCCCTGAAGTTCAACTTTAACTGGCCTGTGAAATCTACAATCACCTGTATAGTTCTGCAACTACAGACATAATGCATACTGCAGTATACTTGAGCCTCATATACATGGTACGATTGTAGGCCAACCGAGCGTCCGATTTTTGTCAAAAGGGCATGTGCCAGGATCTTGCCTTGCATACCAACAGTACGCAATTGTTGCGCCAAACACGAACGTAGTGACGTACTATGAGGAATTTCAGCTCATGAGTGCCACCCTTAAGGCCCCCTCTGCTAATTTTGTGTTTGGTGAGCATTGATTCCGAGCATGAGCGTTTGTACTTTCGGCTTGTGTGATGGATTTGTGTACTGACCATATGAAAAAAATAAAATGACGTCAAGCAGTTGTCTGCCAAAAACTTAGCCTGTCATTCAACATTTGTTGGCTGAAAGTTGAACAATTGTCAAAATGAGCATACCAACAGTAAGATTTTAGGACAGTCTGTCAACAAGCAAACTGTACGAGGCTTTAGGAGTTCTGAATACTGTTAAATATATTCTGGCCCGATACAGTGGACCAATCAGGAACTCTGCATTTAATCCATTATCTCAAGTTGGATGCCAATTATTGTATCGACTTGGCTATGGATTGTCTGCCAGGCTTCCTGTAGACAGATTTGCCAACTATTAAAGCTTAAAGGATATTTTTTTTTGCTGAAATGACTGTTTACAGGGTATAGATACAGTTAACTGATTCCTTTTAAAAAGTATTAAAAATAGATAAAAATCAATCATATAATGTACCTGTAGTTTGTTTCGTTTATGCATCTAGTTTTATGCTTCTGTGAAGTACAGAGACACAGAGCCAATAGAGGGCAGTGATGGTTTGTAAAACAAAAGTGATTGGTTCTGAGGGGTTTAAGACACACAGTAATCACACCTCCTCGATTAATGCCACAGAGAAAGCTCCCATAACTTTTTTCATCAGGAAACAGACAACCAGGAAGTGTTCATAACAGAAGGATTACAGCAACATCATGGCAAAAAAGGAAGCTATTTAGCTAAAAAAAAAAAAAAAAAAAAAAAAGATTTTAGTGACCCTTTAAGGCTGGAGTTCTGTGGAAATAGTCAAAAGCATGGATGTTTCATAGGGTAGTGTCTGGGGATAGGGGTGGTGGGATGATCTTGCACCACAACAATGAGCCAAGCTTTTGGCTTGCAATGCGCTCCCATTGAACTCAATGGGCAAGTTTAACAGGCGGTGCCCATTAGGCCTCATGCACAAATAGAAGCAAAAAGGTATTGACAGCTGCACTCCGATAAATGTAAAAAACAAAAGCCTTTAATCCAGTAAAAAAACACTGCACAAACCGAGAAACAGCAAACGGTGGGATGATATAGCTGACGCGTTTCACATTGTTATACAATGCTTAGTCATTAGGCCTCATGGACACTGGATGCTTTTACAGCAGCCGTTTTTGGAAAACCAGTAAACTACCCCAGCATTTTATCCAATGCATCCATGCACACACAGGCTGTTTTGGCAGGGGAGTTTACTGGCTGGAGGCAAAAAAAAAGTGTTTTTCTTTAAATAGGCAAAAACGCCTGTAAACGAATACGCAGGTTGCTGCATTTGGTGCTTGAAATGCCTCTAAACTCAACTGCCCATAAACGACCCTGTGTACATGTACTAATAAGATAACAGGAGAGTTCCTGAGCAGTGAAAAATGCCCCTGCTCCTAAACGGCTGTTGACCAGCAGCAGTGTACATGAGGCCTAAAGTGACAGTAGCTTTAAAAAATACTGCATTTAACCCAGTTTAACCACTTAAGGACCGCCTCCTGAACATTTACGTCGGCAGAATGGCACATGCACGTACAGGTACGTCCTGTGCTAGTGCCCAGCCGTGGGTCTCGGGCGCGTGACCCATGCCAAAGCTCTGGGACCCGATCGCCACTGGAGTCCCGCGATCGGTCCCCGGAGCAGAAGAACGGGGAGAGCTGTGTGTAAACACAGCTTCCCCATTCTTCACTGTGGTGGTGTCATCGATCATGTGATCCTTTTATAGGGATACACAATCGATGACGTCACACCTACAGCCACACCCCCCTACAGTTAGAAACACATTAGGTCATACATAACCACAAGGGGGCGCTGAAGGGCTTAACTCCCAAACTGCAATTGGTATTTTCACAGTAAACAATGCATTTTTTGCTGTGAAAATGACAATGGTCCCAAAAATGTGTTAAAATTGTCCAAAGTGTCCGCCATGTCACAATCACGAAAAAAAAAAACCTGATCGCCACCATTAGTAGTAAAAAAAATAATAAAACTATCCCCTATTTTGTAAACGCTATAAATTTTGCGCAAACCAACCGATAAATGCTTATTGCGATTTTTTACCAAAAATAGGTAGAATACATATCGGCCTAAACTGAGGGAAAAAAAAAAAAAAAAAAAGTTATTTTTGGGGGATATAGCAAAAAGTAAATATTGAATTTCCCGAAATTGATGCTCTATTTTGGTTTATAGCGCAAAAAATAAAAACCGCAGAGGTGATCAAATACCACCAAAAGAAAGCTCTATTTGTGGAAGAAAAAAAAAAAGACGCCAATTTTGTTTGGGAGCCACGTCGCACGACCGCGCAATTGTCTGTTAAAGAGACACAGTGCCGAATCGCAAAACCTGGCCGGGTCATTTAGCTGCCTAAAGGTTCGGGTCTTAAGTGGTTAATAAATTACTTGTTTAAGCTACCCAAGTCTGCCATTATATTGGTGTAGCAAGGTCTCAAGGGTCCTTCAGTCTGATGAGAACCACCTGGGCCAGAGATAGCCAACATCCTTCCGTATATGGTGGGTTGCGAGGCATTGTGGGTGCAAGATGGATAAAGTTATTGGGCGCAAGACACTTTTTGGATGCAAAAGAGGTTTAATTTCTCTTACAGTCCTTTCTATATGGGGGGGGGGGGGGGGGGGGGGGGGGGGGGTGGGGGGGGGGGGGGGAGAGGGTTAGGGCCAGGACACCCTTGAGTATTTGAAAGTTCAATTAGCAGACTCAGATTTCAGTAGGAGGAGGACAGCCATGCAGGGAAAGGCCTCCAGCAAGAAGCCACATCTGCACATGCGGGAATGCCGTCTATGGCAACAGTCTTTAAACCGTTAATATATTTAACAGTTTTTTCCCACCTTCACTACAGCTTCTCCCACACTAGACCCTCTGATTCACCGACTCCAAATCCCTCGAGGAAGATACCACTGAAGATTAGGAGCTCAAGTGTCACCCCGGCCTCTCTGCTGGGTCCCAAGCTTGGCACTCCCAATGCTTCAACCCACTGGCCTGCTCAGTCCCTAGCTTGACACACAAGGTTGCTCTGCAAGCGTCACCTAACTGGTCGAGTCCCTGACTTATTCACTGCCTGAATCCGATTTTTCACCGTGAGAATGCTGCTCCAATACTTGCTTCAATTACTCACTGCGGTCCCTGGTAATAAGGTGGTTGGTCCCTTAGTGGTGACAGCTTTCCTGCTACCTCCAACCACTGACAGGTTCTCTGTTCGGCAGAACTGTCACTTTTGGTTGGACTGCAAGCCGAAATACCTAACCCTGCACTGTTCTTGATTCTGGATAGGCCCTTACACAGCCTAGCAGCCAGACACCCTGAGGATAGGCCCAAATCTCCAGCCTATCAGCCCAGGGCACACGATACACATCCAGACAGCCATCCAGGTGGCACAGAACATAGATCACCTGGCTCTACCCAAATATATAGGTTCTACCAGCAGGCCAAGGGATTCAAGAGATACCCCATATACCCAAAACCTGACCTTGGGTTGCTTGTCTCATATTTAATACCGCCAAGTACCCGGCCACCTAGTGGTAGAAGAGAAAATTGCAACAAGGCCAAACTTAGGAGAAATGAATGGATCTCCTAAAACCAGGATAGCTACTCCTGCCAAGTAAATTTGAGGAGCATCCATGCCTGAACGTCAGGGTGCTACATCGGCTATCTGCAGTTCCTGCGGAACACAATTCAGATTGGGTAAGGCATGCCAACTGAAGCAGCTGAGACTTGTATTGCTTTGAATGCAGCAGAGAAAGGGGAATTCTGAAGTTGGCTAAACTTCACCTTTTGGCATGTAAAACCAGGGCATCCTTGTGTATTTCAGATGCCAGTTTAGTTCCATTGTGGCTTGTCTCAATGGGTAAATGCAAGTTGCCTTCATGTGCATTCTGCGTGCATTAGATACCGTATTAGTTTAAAACGGAAGTAAACCTATTGTTTTAAATCTTTATATGTGTTGCACTCTTGAAGACACAATTATAATCAAACTCACTCCCTTCTGTTCCAACAAGTCCAGAGCTCCAACCACCAACTAACCAGAAGCCTAGACCTCACTAGACAGATTTTATATTACTCTATAAAAAAAATGCTCAAATCCCAGATGGCTCCCTCATTCTGAATAGAAGTGTACAGCATAATTCCACATCACATGCAGAAAGAACAGAAGATCAGCCATTATGACATCACCACAATGTCCCCATCCTATGAAACATCTTCTACAAGGCATCGGAGTAGATGCCCGTCTTGTAGGACAAAGCGTGTAGGGAGGAGCATAGTTTCAACATCACACCTGCTTGCAATCTGTTTATACTTTTGTTGGCCCACTTTTGGCCCCAGATCACCGCTTTGCAAAAATAAGCCCTTTAGTAGCCCATGGCCACAATTTAGTGGCCTGCAAACTTGTACTCTGGACTGTGTGCGCGCATGATAGACCACTGCAGAGAAACACAATAATTTTTCTTTTCCTCAAAGTGCCTGAGCTCTTAACTACTTAAGGACCGCCTCCTGCACATATACGTTGGCAGAATGGCACAGGCACGTACATGTACGTTGCCTTTAAGAGCCCAGCCGTGGGTCGCGCATGCGACCTGGTCCGAAGCTCCGCGGCACCCGATCGCTGCCGGTGTCCCGCGATAGGTCACAGGAGCTGAAGAACAGGGAGTGGTGTGTGTAAACACACCTTCACAGTGGCAGTGTCATTGATCGTCTGTTCCCCGATATAGGGAAAGATGATCAATGACTTCACACGGGGCTGCAACCAACGATTATTTTCATAATCGATTAGCTGGCTGATTGTTTCGATTAATCGGATAATAGCCTTAAAATAGCTATAGCCTTGGGCAGATAAAAGAAATTGCCACAAAAACACATTACATGCTTTTCTGCAGCTTCTCTATTTACTGTGGGAATTTATTAAAAAACCCTTTAAAAAAAACTTCACAGCAGGCACCAATCCACTTTTAAAATTCTCACAACAAGTCACTTCATCAAAAAAAAAAAAAAAAAGTAAAAACTCAGGATAGAAAAAAAAAAAACACAGCATCAATAAAAGAATAACGCCACCTGACATGTTTCCTCATAACTGGCTTCAACTGGGAAAGGAGACAGTCTCATACTCCCAGCTCTTTGGTTCGCTCCTTGGCTGTATATTTTATTTACAATATATTTTTTTTGATGCTGTGTTTTTCTATCCTGAGTTTTTACATATTTTTTATGATGGAGACTTGCTGTAAGAATTTTAAAAGTGGATTTGTGCCTGCTGTGAAGTTTAAAGTGTTTTTTTTAATAAATTCTTTGGATATACTACACTATGAGGATCTCTTTTTTCTCCCTCCATTTCCACTGAGTCTACGGGTTCAGAATTTATTATCCTGCATCTTCCAAGCTGAAATCTGACTACCATTCTTCTTGTGTCATACGGCCTGGAAAGACAGCTGAAGCCTTTTCTCTTCCTTCTTGCAAGATAGAAGCACTCCTCCCCAAGATAAGTGATTATACATCGGGGCCGGCAGGCTGATGCACAAGCTCATCTAACCTCCTTAAAACCGGGGTCCAACGATTGGGTAAGAGTCAGTATTTATATATTTCTTCAGCTGAATATAAAAAGATTCAAGTTTCTTCAAGATGTTGGGTTAGTCTGCAGCGATTAATGAACTATTGCTTGGAAGTATCTGGTGGTCAGGATTTTCTTTGATATATTTTTCTGAGGACTTTGATCACTCAATTACCTCTTTTATTCGTTTTGGGTTTATTTATATATTTTTTGTTCACCTGGTACAGGGTGTATCAACACATCAATTTTTTCATCACTTTATGGTTTTGATAACATTTCACTCCCTTGTGATTGCACATTTAAATGTTTGGAGTTGCGCACTCATTTCTTTTTTGTACTAACCACTTTAAGATCATTGTACATACCATAATTAAATAAGATATCCCCCTAAAATAAGCCCTAGTGTGTTTTAGGTTGCCAAAATTAATATAAGACCTGGGCTTATTTTCGGGGAAACACGGTAGCGCAAAAAATAACGGCAGAGGTGATCAAATACCACCAAAATACAGCTCTATTTGTGTGAAAAAAAAAAGCCAATTTTGTTTGGGAGCCACATCGCACGACCACGTAATTGTCAGTTAAAGCGACGCAGTGCCGAATCACAAAAATGGGCAAGGTCCTTAAAGCGTTAGTAAAAAGGATTTTTTTCTCATTTAAAACAAAGTTATACTTACCTCCACTGTAGTTTGTTTTGCACAGAGTGGCCCCGATCCACATCTTCTGGGGTCCCTCTGCGGCTGTCTGTCCTCCCCGCAATTACGCACCAGTCATGCGAGAGCTCGCATGGTGGTCAGCAATTGCGGGCGCACTCCCGTGATACAGCGAGCGGCCATAGCCGCTCACTGCATCCCTCGGCACGCCTCGTCACTGGATGTGATTGACAGCAGCGCCAGCCAATGGCTACGCTGCTCTCAATCCATCCGCTCTAGCCAATCAGCGACCAGGCTGAGCGGCGAAGAGGATCTCGGGACTTCGAGGGGTCAGGCAAGTATAACGGGGGCTCAGGGGGGGCGGCAGCATCCGATTTTATGCATTGATTGCATTAAGGGGAAAAAAAATTCTTTACAACTCCTTTAACCTGCATATTGGTCCGGGTCTTAAGTGGTTAACACACACATTGCATCGAAAGTCCTATGCACACTGGGTGTTTAGCCGCACTGCATGGTGTTCTGGAAATTACCTGCATGCACAGGGCCCAGGTGTCCCATCCAGCTGCCTGTCAAACTGAGGCCAACAGCTGCTGCATCTGGAAGGCGCACCCAATGGTAGGAAAGTTTAAGACAGTATGCATCCAAGGACAAATGACCAGAACAGACTTCTTGCATCCTGGTCATTCAGACCTGGGCACATACTGCCCTAAATGTTTATACCACTAGGTGCTCCTAACTGCAGCAGCTGTCAGCCTCATGTCCTCAATTGCCCTTTATAGTGATGCTTGAGGAAACTACCAAGTACATAGATGAAATGCACAACTTCTGAAACTATGGTGCCTTCCAAGTGATTTGCAATTCTGGTAGGAAAAGATCAAAGCCAGATACGCTGCACCATGTCCTTATGATATGAATGCTAGGACAAAGCATTGTATACATTTTTTTTTTAGGAGGTGCTCAAGCCTCATTTTATATAAAAGAAAAAAAAAGTAGACATATTTGGCATTCTTTCCAAATACACTGCAGTCCAAGCCAGCACGTACATTTTTTCCAACCCTCTCATAACAGCCACATACAAAATACTTTCCATTCCAAAACCTCAGCAAAGTCTGTCTACTTCTTTCCAAGGCTGCTGAGGTCACATGATAGATATACCTCTTGGCAAAGTGTACGGTTTTTGTCTTTAAAGCATGGGATACACAGCCAGACACATGGCTAACATTTGAGTACGTACACACACACACACACACACACACACACAGAAGAGCCCAATAGGCTCAGAACCCCCATTCACACCAGGCAGATCTGTAACAGCAGGTTTATTACAGGTGCATTGCATTAAGGCAGCCCATTTGAATGGGCTGCCTGTGGCACTACAATAGATGTAAAAACTGTACCTGCCGCATCACAAAACACAATGCACTAATGTGCTGGTACATGGGTTGCCATTCAAAAGAAATGGTGCAGTGCCCCCCCCCCCCCATAATTTATTAATGTGGAATGTTCCTTGCTAAAGAATGGTTTTAGCAAGTCATGGGTAAAGTTCTGCTTTAAAGTTATTGTAAAGGTCCTCCCTCCCCATAACATTTTTTTTTTTTAAAACATACATGTTATACTTGCCTCCTCTGTGCTGTTGGATTTGCACACCGTGGCCCAGATCCTCCTCTGCTCTCCTGGTCCCTCTGGTGAGGTCCTCCTCCGCCAGCAGCTTACTACAGGGGCACCCACGGCAAGTCAGAGCTCTGTATCCATTCAGACATGAAGGCCTCTCCTGGCCCCGCCCCTGATTGGCTGGCTGCGTCTCAATCAGGAGTGTCTGGGACAGCCAAGACACTAGTGTACATTGCAGCAAGAAGGGGCTCAGGCAAGTAACACACACTTACAATTCCTCTGACAACCATAATAAACTTTTTAATAACTACCAGCAATCAAGGTACGAGTTCCCCTTGGCAGATGGGAAAGTGCCTTTTTAAACATTGGATGACCTGCTTACTCTTCATTATTCTAGGCCAGCCCACTGACATCTCATCTGATCTTGCAAACGCACTTTACAGCTGAGGTGTGGTTTGCCATAAAAGGTGCATGTGTAGAAAATGCATGCATGTGCGGTACCAGTGGTGAAGGGGTTTATTAATGAACACTCACAAACTGCTCTATGTGCATGTATGAGATACCCTTGGAAGAGACTGATGCTGTAGCTCTCATTAGGCACCTGTGCAGCCCGGGCTACCAGCACCAGTGTGTTTGGGAACTAGGAAGTTACAAAAAAAAAAAAAACACATCCCTTTATCAAACATATTTCTAGATCAGCATGCAGTTGTATGCACTGAAAGGGGGGGAGAGAAGAGGAATGTTCACTTTAGGGCTGCTGCCATTTTGGAAACTCTCCGAATAGATTACATTGTTTTGGGTTTAGGCCTCATGCACACTGAATGTTTTTATAGCTGCCGTTTTTCTGCAGCCACTAAACTCCCCAGCATGTTATCCTATGTGTATATGCACACATATGCGGTTAGTAATTTTTGGCAGGAAAACCCAGAACTAGTGGGTTAAGAGGATTTTTTTTTTTTTTAAGCTGTAAAAACTCAGTTAAAAGAAGCATTCTACAGCTCATGCGACTGGCATTTTCAATAATGTCCACTGTGTATTAGGCCTTAATGTTACTTTTATTCCAATTACACAGTCTAAAGCACCTATCTTTGCGCAATGTTGATTTACAACCTTAGCCATAGAGAAAACTGCTGCTGTCATTCAAAGCATAACAATGCAAGAGTAAAAGTTATGTTTGAGCGTCATGTTTTAGCGAGCCTTGGTAACAGAAACACACATTGAGGAAACAAGTGGTTACAAGTACTCCATGAAGCTTACTTTAAAGTGAACCTGTCAGGACTTCCATTATCTCCTGAAAGTCATTCTAGTTTGTTTGGGGCAGACCCCAGCAGCATTATACATGGTAACATTTACGTCCCAAAATGGTCGCTGCATCTGGAATCATGCAGTTGCAGCCTCCAGTGCTGAATGGGAGCCTTGCTGTACAACTTCAGCCAAAACCATTTCCATTATGACATTACTCATCTTTGGGTGATCCGTCTGCCCACAAAGGTGGTGTAGCAGTCTGGAGAATTTGAAATCTGCTTTTATCCCTTCTTTCTGCAGGTCTTCCAGGACAGAGATTCTGGTTGGTCAGCGCCGGGACCAAATCACTGTCCTGGATGCCCTTAATACCATTCAAATCTGTCCCTTAAAGGGGATGTAAAGGTAAATGTTCACCTTAATGCATCCTATGCATTAAGGTGAAAAAACATCCGACGGTACCGCCCCCCCCCCCCGTTTTACTTACCTGATCCCTCTTCAGTTCCCAGCCTGGCCGTTGATTGGCTAGGCTGGACGGATTGATAGCAGTGCAGCCATTGGCTGGCGCTGCTGTCAATCACAGCAGATGACGTGGTGCGCCGGGGCCGAGTGATACAGTTGGCGGCTATGCCTGCCGCTGTATCACAGGAGTGCACTCGCAAAATCTTTCCACCATGCAAGCTTGCATGAAGGTGGAAAGCTTTTGCGAGGAGGAGCCGAGAGCCACAGAGGGACCCCAGAAGACCGGATTTGGGGACACTGTGCAAAACGAGCTGCACAGTGGAGGCAAGTACAACATGTTTGTTATTTAAAAAAAAAAAAAAAAATCTGCCTTTAGTGTTCCTTTAAGCTTGCCATACAGTGATTGAAATTTATCACATTCAGCAGAGGCTGGCTGAATTTTGATCAGTGCGCGAGTGTTCCTGCGCAACAGAAGTTGTTCCCATCAGCTGCAGTCACTAATCAGTATATACTTTACACAGAGCTGCAGCTCTGAGCTTTAGTAGTACAAAAATGAACAAACAGCACTGATTGTGATTCATAATGTGACCAGGGTCAGCCCAAGAATGAAATGTAGCAATACATTATATATATCACACACAGGGCTCAAAATTTCAAGTCCAGAGCTACTAGTCACCAGTTGCCCCACCTAATTCATACACTGCCCTGCGCCTAATTGCACCCGTAAACACGCCCTTGTAGATTATCTCATGGAATGACACTGTTAAATGTTTTATGCAGAATCAAGTTACAAAATTAAATATTACCAACAACTAACAAAATGGGACAGGCCTCTGGGGTCAGACCAGAGGGACAGGCCTCTGGGGTCAGACCAGAGGGACAGGCCTCTGGGGTCAGACCAGAGGGACAGGCCTCTGGGGTCAGACCAGAGGACAGGCCTCTGGGGTCAGACCAGAGGGACAGGCCTCTGGGGTCAGACCAGAGGGACAGGCCTCTGGGGTCAGACCAGAGGGACAGGCCTCTGGGGTCAGACCAGAGGGACAGGCCTCTGGGGTCAGACCAGAGGGACAGGCCTCTGGGGTCAGACCAGAGGGACAGGCCTCTGGGGTCAGACCAGAGGGACAGGCCTCTGGGGTCAGACCAGAGGGACAGGCCTCTGGGGTCAGACCAGAGGGACAGGCCTCTGGGGTCAGACCAGAGGGACAGGCCTCTGGGGTCAGACCAGAGGGACAGGCCTCTGGGGTCAGACCAGAGGGACAGGCCTCTGGGGTCAGACCAGAGGGACAGGCCTCTGGGGTCAGACCAGAGGGACAGGGCATTAGAACTGGGTCTCTTCCCCATTCTTGCTGTCTCTAACTCCCATCCATCTCATCATCAGGAGCCTGTGTGTGCGGCTCCACGCTTGCATGTCCCCACTTCCCCCTTTTATTCAGGCTGGCAGAGAGGAGGTGCAGCACAGCAGGAGGGAGTACAATCCAGCGCTGAGATCCACACAACTGCACAGCCATTGACACCATAGCACAGCGCACACTGACACCACACAGCACATATTGAGACCAGTCTGTTCACAGTGCTCAGGCTGAACTGCTGGACACTTACATAGAGCACAAGGAGAAGAAAACTAAGGCTGCCGCTGTCATGTCAGGGCAACTTTCAGTGAGCGCTGCACCGGAGGGGTAATTTTCGCAATCCTCCACCTCACTCATTACTTTCTGCTCTCCAGCTACATTGGTCGGGGGAGGGGGGGCAGGTTTAGAGAGGTCATACTGTTAGGTCCCATGGCTTAATGAGAATTGTAAGGAGAGCACCTGTGTACTGCTCTGCCTGTGCCCGGCTCACCAGACTACTTTTCCCGAGCATGCACCTTTCCTCTTCGGCCGCCAATCTCATCAGGACTCTAAGTGTAGGCACAGATTGGAGGGAGATTGGTCATGTAGCCCTGTCATCACTCGCCCCCAGCTTAAATCCACAAACTACGGCCCTCCAGTTGTTCAGGAACTACAATTCCCGTCATGCCTAGTCATGTCTGAATGTCAGAGTTTTACAATGCCTCATGGGATGTGTAGTTCCGCAACAGCTGGAGGGCTGTAGTTTGAGGATCCCTGACCTAGAGGGTTAACATCGCATTTGAAGGGAACAGGATCCAGAGGGCACGTGATAAGATGGGCGTTAGCAAGTAGTTTAGCAACCTCATCTATAGTGGTGGGGTTGAAAGAGGAAAGTAGCGTTTGTACCTGCGGGCATGAAGTGTAAAGTATCTGAACAGTAGATCTCGCCTCACGAATTGTATCAATGTTCTGTTTGAAGTGATTGGCGATCTCCTGGTCAGTGAGTTGGTGGTTGGAGACAGTAGAGGACAAAGTAGAGAGTTGAATGTAGAGAAGAGTTGACGGGGACAGGATAAGGCTTTATGAGAGATGAAGTCGGTCTGCTTGGCAGTGAGGCTGGAATTGCATTTTTGGATGGGCAGATTTATACTGGCTGAAATCTCTGGGACTTTCAGTTATGCCACAGGCGCTCAAAAGCACAGCTGTGTTTTCAGAGTTTAGTGTCACCCGTTTGCCAAAGTGCGCCAATCCAATGATCAGTCTTGTGCCGAAACGTGCCCCCCCCCGCACAGCCCTTCACTGGGAAGATCAGTGTCCTCCAGTTTCTCCTCCCCTTTATGCAGCTGAGAACAGAGGGAATGTAACACACACACACACACACTTTAATTTTTAAACTGAATGTGTTACAAGGTGAGGGTTTACATATTATTTAATGCTGCGAGCCCCTGAGCATGTTCTCACATATGCAAAGTCTTGCAAACTGCCTTCTGGGATGCGACATTGGCATGCCAGTTCGCAATACCGCGCGTACACAAACTTGTGACTCTGCACGGGAATTGGCAGAAACCGCACAAAGTTTCTGCGCATTGGAATCCAGCACATGCAGACATGCTGCAGGGTCGCTACCAGGTCCCATAGACCTGGAATATACAGAATAGGTCTGCACCAAATCTCCATTAAAGATGGCAAGCACAGGAGTATTGGAGCCTTATACATAATAACCATGAGGCATCCATGCTTACCTTTCTTGCTGCCACATATATGCATTGTGGTTGGCAAGAGGTTAAATTGTTAACAGGTTTTGCACTGCAAAGAGATGGAACATACAAACTCAGGGCAGATGGGGGTACTTCATGGGAATATTTCCATAACCAATGCAGTGCAAGGCAACCATTCTAAATCACTTGGGCATCAGAGAAGATAAGTTTTTTTTTTTTTTACCTTTGTTTTTCTGTCATCTGCTGTAGTTTCATCAAACTCCTCATTGAGTTTAAACTTGACTTCCGTGTTCTTAAAGGTGCTCTGGGTCTGTATCACAACAAAATCCCCATCCAAACTGATTATAGTTGTGGGTTTGGTAACACTTGCAATCTGTCGGGTGGCAAAACCCACACCTGAGAAAATAAGATAAAAAATTAAATCAACCTTCAATGAACGAAATTACATTCTGTTGCTATTTTACTACTGCTTCTATGCACCATATGTAGGTGCACCTGTAGGCAAAAATACAGCAAGCATCCCCACTCCCCACCTGCACTCGGCTACAATAATGTATAGATCACCATTGGGGATAAGCTTTGCCATGTTAACAGCCTAGTGTGAACCCAGGTGAGGGAGCCTGCCAACAAGCAGTCACTATACTGGGCCAATTATCTGTGGCCTTGGCATTTCTTGCACTGGAACTGCATGTACACTTGTGACTGCAGGGCATGCCTCAGCCACAAATGATTGGGATAGCTTGCAGACAGGCTCCCCATCTAGGTTCACACTAGAATCCAAATACGCTTAAGCTCATCTCTACCCACATCCATGTTACAACCTCCTTTAGCTCTACCAACTACTATACAGTGCAAGGGCCTCACAGATTGCATACAAACTGATTGGATAGTTTAGATGTAACAGGATGCCTCAAATATAGGCAAAAACATTTGTTTCTAGGATTTTAAAGTATGGGCCTGGGTTAGAAATTCTAGTAGAGCATGGTCAGCACCAAGTAACTATCCATCTATGGCAGTTTATAGCTCACAAACATGCTATTTGATCAGCACATGCAGCCAATTGGCAGCAGTGCTGATCAGTGTATTCTGGCAGCGAAGCAGTCCCACATAGCAAAGTGGAGAGGATTCCTTCATCCACGTTGTGTGGCACAGGGAGCCAACAGCCCACTAGTGAACCAAATAGCTGTATATTGGAGTAAACTCTGACGCATGCATGACATATTCCCTGAATGCAGAACTCTGTTTAGGGAATAAGTCATGTGCGTGTGAAAGAATTGCCATTTACCCCCAAGTACAGTCATCCACTTCTATGGCCTGGCTGTACACCCCACCTATAGCTCCCCAGCCCCCCCCCCCCCCCCCCCCCATTTGTATGAGGTCTTATTGTCTTACTGTATCAAGAAATTCCATTACTGGCAGGATCTGCATGCAAGAAACTTTGCAATAGAATCAAGATTCTAAAAGGGGGATGAACCCCCCCCCCTCCACAGCCGATTTACAAAAGGCACAGGGATTAGAGTTGAGCGAACCCGAACTGTAAAGTTCGGTATGGACTTTGGGTTTTACCCGGACCCGAATAATTGGAAAAAGTTGGGTCCGGGAAAAAAAAAAAAAAAAAAAAGAAAAGCGGAGGTCCCCGCAAATTCAATAACCAGACCCTTTAGGTCTGGTATGGATATTAAAGGGAACCCCGCCGTCAAAAAAAAAAAAAAAAAAAAAAAGAAGTGCAGTTCCCCCAAATATCCATAACCAGACCCGTTATCCGAGCACGTTGACCTGGCTGGCCGCAGAAAAGAGGGGGGACAGAGTGTGCCCCCCCCCCTCTCCTGAACCACACCAGGCCACATGCCCTCAACATGGGGAGGATGTCATTTTTTTTTTTTTTAAATTGACCGCGGGGTTCCCCTTAATATCCATACCAGACCTAAAGGGTCTGGTTATTGAATTTGCGGGGACCTCCGCGCATTTTTTTTTTCTAAAAGTCTGTGTCCCATTGACTACAATGGGGTTCGGAGTTCGGGTTCCCGTACCCGAACTTTTTTTAAAGTTCGGTTTCGGACCCGAACATCCAGGTGTCCGCTCAACTCTAACAGGGATGCTTTTAACATTGTTGACTTAATATGGCCATATTAGTTTAATGAAAGCCTGTTGCTAGAGACAAAAATTTCTCAAATCGCATAGTTTATTTATTCACTATGTGTATGATTGTAGTATTTTGTTAGGATATTTTAGCAGATGACATCTATGCTAAATACTACTGTCTTTACTGTATTAGAAATGTGTAAAGATGTTTTTTGCCATTCAAAACAAGGATTAACCACACCTGTGGAATGCTCAACCTTCAGGCCTCTTACAACCTTGACAAGGTCAGGCAAGCTCAGTTAAAATAATGTTGTGGTCATTTAGATAGGACATGTGATTCCTTTGGCAAGAACCCTGTGTTCTTGGCATAGATTAGGTCAAATGAAGGTACAGAAATATTGCATGCAATTTACTCCCATAATGTTGTGGCAGACTTTAGAAAACCAGCAATGCAATAAAGCACATACCCTTGGTAGCCAAAAGACTGACGTGTACTACATGGAAGCTGTAATGGAAATGTTGTTCTTGTTTATACAACTGTATAAAGTGCCAAGGAGTTTTAATAAAGCAACTCATTTACTATATGAAGCCTAGACAGCATGAGACATGCTCACCCTTCCCCCATACACATAGATAGCTACTGATCTGAACACATTGGCATCACAATTGTCCCTTGGGGCTGAACACCAGCAAAACCAAGGCTGCACTTTACCTGCACGGTAATAGGAATGAGCTTAAAAGGGATTGTAAAGGTACATTTTTTTCCTAAATAGCTTCATTTACCTTAGTGCAGTCCTCCTTCACTTACCTCATCCTTCAATTTTGCCTTTAATCACTTAAGGACCGCCTCCTGCACATTTATGTCAGCAGAATGGCACATGCACGTATAGATAAATCCTGTGCTAGCACCCGGTCGCGGGCACCCGCCCCAAAGCTCTGTGACCGCAGGACCCGATCGCCGCTGGAGTCCTGCGATCGGTCCCCGCAGCTGAAGAACAGGGAGAGCTGTGTGTAAACACAGCTTCCCCGTTCTTCAGAGGCGGCATCGATCGTGTGATCTTTTATAGGGATACACAATTGATGTCACACCTACAGCCACACCCCCCCCCCCCCCTACAGTTGTAAACACATGAGGTCACACATAACCCCATCAGCGCCCCCTTGTGGTTAACTCCCAAACTGCAATTGCCATTTTCACAGTAAACAATGCATTTTAAAGCGTTCTTCCATTACAAAAAATAAAAAAAGTAAACCAGCAGCTACTAACTGTAGCGGCTGACTTTTAATAAGGACACTTATCTGTCCTAGCCGCCAGCGATGTCAGCCCCTGCCGAGGCTGATCCTTGCAGCTCCAAGTGCCGCCATCCACAGTAAGGGAAACAGGCAGTGAAGCCGTACGGCTTCACTGCCCATGCACGAGCAGCATGGCGCTGTGTGAATGGGCCAGCTGCTTTCTGGGACACAGTTCCCAGAATGCAGCGTGCCCCATTCACAAGAAGACACCCAGTGTAGGAGGAAGATAATCCACCGGAGGATGAAGAGGCAGATTCGGTACTTCCGCATAGCAACAGCTAAGTCAATTTTTACTTTTTTTTAGATTTTTGGTGGAATATTTTTTTCTCAGGTGGAACCTCCACTTTAAATGCATTTTTTTGCTGTGAAAATGACAAACGTCCCAAAAATGTGTCAAAATTGTCCGAAGTGTCTTCCATAATGTCGCAGTCACGAAAAACGCTGATCGCTGCCATTAGTAGTAAAAAAAAAAAAAAAAAAAAAAAAAAAAATTTATGAATAAAAATGCAATAATACTATTCCCTTTTTTTTAAACGCTATAGATTTTGCGCAAACCAACCGATAAACGCTTATTGCGATTTTTACCAAAAATAGGTAAAACACGTATTGGCCTAAACTGAGGGGAAAAAAATATATTATAGCAAAAAGTAAAAAATATAGAATTTTTCAAAATTGTCGCTATATTTTTGTATATAGCGCAAAAAATAAAACCGCAGAGGTGATCAAATACCACCAAAAGAAAGCTCTATTTGTGGGGAAAAAAAAAAAAAAAGGACGCCAATTTTGTTTGGGAGCCACATCGCACGACCGTGCAATTGTCTGTTAAAGGCGACGCAGCGCCGAATCGCAAAACATGGTCGGGTCCTTTTTTACAGCGCTTTCAATTCATTTAAATTGAGAGGGGTGTTTTTGGAGCGTTTTTTTCAGTGCCCAAAAGCTGCTGCTTGCAGGACTGTGTGAAAGGGTCCATTGAGATGCATGGAGAGCGTTTTAATAGCGCTATTTTTTATTTTTAAATGCTGTAAAAATAGGATTTTTGTACTCACCGTAAAATCTATTTCTCAGAGTTCATGGACAGACACAGCAGCCTTTGACCTTAGGGTTATATCCGCTTCCTTCCAGGAGAGTTAGGCAGAAAAAAAAAAAAAAAAAAAGCACTAAGTGTTAAACACTTTTCCTCAGTGCAGCTCCTCCCAGGGGGCGTGGTTCCCCAGGTATAACCCACACCCTGCTCTAGCAGCCTCAGTTCGTAACAAGCAGTAAAAAAAAAAGGAGGGGTGGGTGCTGTGTCAGTCCATGAACTCAGAGAAATGGATTTTACGGTCAGTACAAAAATCCTATTTTCTCTTCTGTTCATGGACGGACACAGCAGCCTTTGACCTTAGGGACGTCCCCAAGCAGTGTCAAAAAATTAGAGGGGTGGGAAAACACAGCAAACCAGGTTACACCCCAAACAAAACCGGAGTTACTCAACGGAGAAACTCCAATCTAAACTGCCGCCTGTAACACCTTGCGGCCGAAGGAGGCATCAGAAGATGCACTCACATCCACCTTGTAAAACTTTGAAAAACTTTGAAAAAGTGTGGACTGACGACCAGGTTGCTGCCTTACATACCTGTAACAGAGGCTTGATGCCGGAAAGCCCAAGAGGCACCGATCGCCCTGGTCGAATGCACCATAACCCGGAAGGGAGGCGCCCACCCCTTCAGAGCATAGGCCTGAATCACAACCTGTCAGATCCACCTAGAAATGGTGGCCGACGAGACTGCCAGGCCTCTTAGGACCAGCCACCGACACGAACAGCGAGTCCGACTTCCGGAACGAAGCCGTAGCAGACAAGTACACTCGTAGGGCCCGAACCACATCCAGGGAATGTAAAGTGGCCTCCTGGTTTTTCAGCTGAGGACATAAGGATGGAAGAACAATGTCCTCATTAATGTGAAAAGCCGAAACGACCTTTGGGAGAAAAGATGGCTGAGGCCACAGCACCACCTTATCTCTATGGATGACCAAGTAGGGAGCCTTGCAAGACAAGGTCGCCAGTTCAGACACCTGTCTGATCGAGATAATCGCTACCAGAAAAACCACCTTTTGTGACAGTCAACAAGGGGATCTTCCAAATGTCCTCAAAGGGAGCATCCCGAAGCACCGAAAGGACTAAATACAAGTCCGATGGGGGCAGTGGATGGCGCACCAGAGGGGCCACATGCCAGACCCCCCGTACAAACTTACGCACCAAAGAGTGCGACGCCAAGGATCGCTGAAGGCAAACAGCCAGAGCCGAAATCTGACTCTTAACCGTACTTAAGGAGAGAGCCTGATCCACTCCACGCTGTAAGAACAGCAGAATCCTGGACACCACGTATGTACGAGGGTGCCATTTCATCTCCTCACGCATAGAGATGTAGGCCTTCCACATATGATGGTAAATCCTACGTGAAGTAGACTTCCGTGCACGCAGCATGGTAGAGACCACCAAGCCCGATAGGCCTCGGTCTTTCAGTTCCTGGCTCACAACAGCCACGCCGTCAAAGCCAGCGACTGTAAAGCAGGGTGGAAGATCGGACCCTGCGACAGAAGATCTACTCTCAGGGGTAGACGCCAGGGGGCCGCGGACCAGGAGCGGCACAGCCAATCTGAGGCAATCAGGATTGTCTGAATCCCTCCGGCTTCCACTCTGCGCAGCAAGCGAGGAAGAAGCTTCAGAGGAGGGAAGGCGTAGATTAGGCGATAGCGACCCCAAGGTGGCACCAACGCGTCTGTCCACGGGTCCCTTGACCTGGCCACGAACCGTGGCACCTTCCGATTGAGATGGGACGCTAGAAGGTCCACATCCAGAATGCCCCACTTTTGGCACAGACTCCGAAACACCTCCGGGTGGAGTGACCACTCTCCTTGGTCTAGTGTTTGGCGACTTTGGCAAGCCGACTTCCTATTCTGTACACCCGGAATGTACATGGCCGAAACGAACCTCTCGGCCCACCGAAGGATGTGTGCGACCTCCATCGCCAGGGCTGTGGAGTCGGTAGATAAATGTTCCGACTCAGTTTTATGTACTTCCGACTCCTCTATTAATATGCAAATGTATTTTATACATTCCTTGAGGGAAAGAAACGCAACCTACCACAGGACTACTGGCTGGGAATCCAACAGTCTACTGTATTGCACAGTTTAAGCAAAAGACAAACACAATGAAAACAACGTTTTTTTTAATCAATCAAGTGGCTGGATAGTAGCAGCAGGCATAAACATCAGGAACAGGATATTTACCAGTTCAAAAATACAAACCACATTATTTGGTTGTTTTAGAAAAACAAAGCTCATCTATAATGAACCAAAAACAAAATCTGTAAAACCTAGAAATGGTTTATATTAATCTTGAAATGTAGTTATAGGCTTAGCAAATGCAAATCAATTCAATGTAGAGTTCTAAGGAAGAGAATTGCCTCTGCCAGATCCTCTTTCATAGAGGCTCTCAAGTCAGACTTTATTATTTTTAGGGCTGAAAATAATCTTAGAGAGGTAGTTGGGCTGCTGCTTTCTCCTTTGTGTGCTTATCTGCTGCTGAAGATAGGGCAGTGGGAGGATCCAGGAAGGGGCATTTATTCTAAAACATGATTTTCCTAGGAGAATCCCATAGTCAAGTTTAAGCTAAAAATCGGAGTTTACAAGTTTTTATAGCCTTAGCTAAATGACAGCAGTTTTTCCAATGGTTTACAGCTTCAGTCTTGAACTATTGGCCCTCCATTCCCTTCACTTATACAAGTGTCTCACTCTCTAGTCCTGCAAAAAAACATTTATTTAATCCCTTATCAGTGAGAGGCTAGGTTACACATGGACGCTGCGTTCCCTGTAAAAGCACAACACTATGGAAAGTATAAGTATTGCAGCTCCTAATTGTGCGTTGCGTGCCATATAGTGAAGCACATGAAAAGCATGCTTCTTCACGGTCACTTAACGTGTTCGTTTTGCAGTTACGTGAGGCACTGCATGCATTGGTCTTTATTCTTACAGTAGAGAAGTCATTAATTATAACTTTTTGTGAATTGGGACATTTAAACTTGCTTTTTTTTTTTTTATTCCAATCTAAATTTAGTAGGAGTCGGTGCATTGTTTGCCGACTCCAGGTACCCAAAATTTCACTCGACTCCGACTCCACAGCCCTGTCCATCGCTGCAGCTGAACTCTGCGTGTCCCCCTGATTATTGACGTACGCCACGGCCGTGGCATTGTCGAACTGGATCCTGACCGGTCGGCCCGGAGACGCCAGCCACCACACCAGGGAAGACTTGACCCGTTGACTCAACTGAATCTGGTAATCCAGAGATGACGGGACCTTGTCCCAACGTGACAGAATACTCTTCTGTAGCACCCTGGTGTGGAATTGGGCATACGGAACCGCCTCGCAAGAGGCCACCATCAGACCCAGAACCCTCATGCAGAATCGAAGAGATGACCACTTCTGGGTCGACAACTGCTGCACTGCAGATTGCAGAGTCTGAAGTTACTCCGTTGGGAGAAAACTCTCGCCTCCGCGGAATCCAGGACTAGTCCTAGGTATTCCAGTCTGAGACGGAACCAACACTGACTTCCGGATATTCAGAAGCCAGCCGAACTCTTGGAGTCTGACACGTGATAGACACGTCCTCTTCTAATTCTGAGCCTGAAGAAGCTCGCAGGACAAGGTCGTCCAGATATTCCATGATAATGATCCCCCGCTGTCTCAGCAGGGCCAGTATCGGGGCAAGCACCTTGGTGAAAACCCGTGGTGCCGATGCCAAGCCGAACGGGAGGGCCACAAATTGAAAGTGGTGCTCCCTGACCGCAAAGCGCAGAAAACCTCTGGTGCTTTGTGAATATGGGAACATGTAGGTACACGTCCATGAAGTCCAAGGACGCCAGGAAGTCCCCCTGATGGAGTGCTGCTATTACCGAGCGAATCGACTCCATCCTGAATTTATGCACCTTGACAAAACAATTGAGGGCCTTGAGATCCAGGATTGGACGGACCCCTTCCTTCTTGGGTACTACGAACAGATTGGAGTAAAACCCCTGAAACCGTCCCAAAGAGGGAACTGGTACAATCACTCCCCTGACCAGAAGATCCTGGACAGCCCCTGACAGAGCCCGCCGGCGAACCGGAGGTAGGAAGGAAAAAATCTGTTTGGTGGACAAGAGAAACACTATCTTGTACCCCCCGAGAAAATTACTTTGCAAACCCAACAGTCGGAGAAAATAGACCTCCCCTGAGCCGTGAACTTGCGAAGCTGGCCCCCCACCCGAGACACGTGGGGGCAGGTTTGTCCGCAGGCTTAAGGAATCAGGGGCGCCTTAGCACCTTGCAAACTTTTCCCCACCACACGAAAAAAAAAACGCTTTGGGGTAGGAAAAGAGGGCCCTTGCCTATGGCGAGGCTCCTAGCCCTTCCCAGACCGTGGGAGCAGTGTGCTCTTACCACCTGTGGCATCGGTAATTATTTCATCCAGGGACGCCCCAAAAAGCCGTTCACCCTTAAAGGGCAAATCCACCAAGGCCTTTTTGGAGGATTGGTCCGCAGACCAGCATGTCAGCCACACAAGGCGGCGTAGTACCACCGCATAGGCGGAGGCTCTGGAAAGCAAGGGAAGCGTATCCATAGCCGACTTAGACAAATTCTAGACCCTGAACCAATTGTTCAGCCAGGCCCTTGCAGGTCTCGGAAGCATCCTGCTTCTCCAGTTTCTGCAGCAACAACTTTGCCCGTTCAGTCAGTGTCTGCGACACCAGAGACCCGGCCACAACCGGTCTCACAGCCGAACCCACAACTGTGAACATAGGAGGGTGGAGGCTGTGGCCCGCTCTATCAGTGGGGTCCGTAAAAGCGGGAGCCCCTTCCAAAGGCAATGTGGTGGCTGTACTCAGTATGGACACGGGAGTGTCCACTGATGGAGGAGAGACTCCTCAAAAAGGGATAAAGGACCGCAAATTTTTCCGGAACCGCAAAAAATAAATAAAAATAAAAAAACTCTGTGGTGTCCAATCCATACATAGCAATTGCTCCAAACTTGGAATACAGGGAAATACTCTAGCGGTGCTGGACGGTTTTTGCGGAACCCAAAAGGGACCGGCACATCCGGTGCCCCAGGCCTTCCTAAAGTTTAGGAGTAACATCGCAGAAATAAGACAAAACCCCCATCATGTACTGACCCTGGGGCAGAGTCATCCTCACAGTCCGTGTGGGTTAAGCCTGCATCGTCTGACATGACAGACCAGATCTGTATCAGATATCCCCAGAAGCAGGCTCAGGGAGGGGGCGCTTTTGTACCCCCCCTACTGGGCACTAGCTGCTTCACCGACATTGCCTCAACAGATGCGGCAGGGGGATTAAAGTATAATCCAGGCATTGCTAGGGCAGAAAACAGGTCCATGTTGCCCCACCGCTGTGTACTGCAAGGCAGAACACCCCACTGGTCACCTCCCGACTGTAAAAATAGAAGGTGAAGCCTCCCAGGGACTCCCCACTCCACCCCGTTGCAAAGAGCTGAAAACCCCTGGTGTGCTGGCTGTGCTGCGTCTGTCACCTCTGGGAAGACTTGTGGCGTTTTGCAGTGCTAAAACTGACACAAGAGGCCAAGACATTTCCAAAATGGCCGCCATCTGAGGTAAAAAAAAAATCACCAGCGGGCTACAGAAAAATGGCTGCCGAGCTATGTAAATCGTGACCATGGCAAAATGGCGGCCGTGGCAGGGTTTAAATTCCACAGTGATGCACCAAACACAGCAGCACCCCCCAGAGTAAAAAACACAGCCCCCGCTACACACAGGCCCCGGTGGTAATAAAGAGACCCCAGAAGGCCCCCCCCCCCCCCCTCACAGCCGCTACCCAAAATGGGGAAGGAGGGAGAGGAAATAAGGGAGAGAGGAAAGCAGGGTGAACCCTCAGTCGACTTCCCAGGGGAAAATTCCAGCCATCCCACCTTACCTGAGCAAGGGGCCATACTTACCCGTCCTGCGACCACCGTCTGGAGGTATCCGAGACAGAATCAACGTCCACTGACGGCATGGCTGTCGGCCAGACACACTGTGACAAAGCCATAGAGACCGGTCATATGTGTGCCCTGGAACAAGAAGTTCCCCGGCCACCCCTGGAGCAATGGGGCCTGTCGTGGAGGACCCAGAGCTGAGGGCCGGCACACGCTTGATGGCCAAACATGGGGGGGGGGGGGGGACTACAAGAGTCGAGACCAGCCCGTCACCCAGTCGGCTGTTGATAGAAGAATCAGGATTCAAAAATGCAGGAACAAAATAAAAAGCGGAAAAAAAAAAAGAAATCGCAAAAAAATCTCCAGAGTACAGGACTCTAGAGGGCCTGTCCTCTCCTGACGTTAGGCAGAGAAAAACAGGCTGCTAGAGCAGGGTGTGGGTTATACCCGGGGAACCACGCCCCCTGGGAGGAGCTGCACTGAGGAAAGTGTTAACACTTAAAAGTGCTTTTTTTCTGCCTAACTCTCCTGGAAGGAAGCGGATATAACCCTAAGGTCAAAGGCTGCTGTGTCCGTCCATGAACGGAAGAGAACACTTCAGTGTGAAAGGGGCCTAATGCAAGGCTTTCTCCCTGGTGTGGAGTGTCCTGCTCACCCCCTCCCTTGGACTACAGGAGGGTCAGGATGCTCTTCGTTGCAGATAGAGAAAGGAGCTGTGCGTTCGTGGGCATCCTGACTCTCCTGTAGTCCAAGGGAGGGGGCGAGCACAACACTCCACACCAGGGAAAAAGCCTTGCATTACTGTGTGGAGTTACAGACAGAAGAAGAACAGGAAGTGAGGATTTCTCAGAAGAAATAAGGACATTTAAAGGCAAAAATCGAAGGATGAGGTAAGTGAAGGAGGACTGCACTAAGGTAAAGGAAGCTATTTAACCACTTGACGACCGGCCACCGCCGTTATACGTCGACAAGTTGGCTCAGCTGGGCGAGAGCACGTAATATGACGTCCTCTCTCCCAGCCGCCACTAGGGGGCGCGCGCGCCCCCGACTTCCGTGCGTGTGCCCGGCAGGCGCGATCGCCGCCGGGCACACGCGATCGCTCGGTACAGAGCGGGGACCGGGAGCTGTGTGTGTAAACACACAGCTCTCGGTCCTGTCAGCAGGGGAAATGCTGATCTTCGGTTCATACAATGTATGAACCGAGGATCAGTGTTTCCCCTAGTGAGGCCACCCCCCCCCCCCCAGTAAGAACACACCCAGGCATACTTAACCCCTTCCCTGCCCCCTAGTGTTAACCCCTTCACTGCCAGTGGCATTTTTATAGTAATCCAATGCATTTTTATAGCACTTATCGCTATAAAAATGACAATGGTCCCAAAAATGTGTCAAAAGTGTCCGCCATAATGTCGCAGTACCGAAAAAAAAAAAAAAGCTGATCGCCGCCATTACTAGTAAAAAAAATATAATAAAAATGACATAAAAATACCCCCTATTTTGTAAACGCTATAACTTTTGCGCAAACCAATCAATAAACGCTTATTGCGATTTTTTTTTTACGAAAAATATGTAGAAGAAAACGTATCGGCCTAAACTGAGGAAAAAAAATGTTTTATATATTTTTGGGGGATATTTATTAAAGCAAAATGTAAAAAACATTCATTTTTTTCAAAATTGTCGCTCTATTTTTGTTTATAGCGCAAAAACTAAAAACCGCAGAGGTGATCAAATACCACCAAAAGAAAGCTCTATTTGTGGGGAAAAAAGGACGCCAATTTTGTTTGGGAGCCACGTCGCACGACCGCGCAATTGTCTGTTAAAGCGACGCAGTCCCGAATTGCAAAAAGTACTCTGGTCTTTGGGCAGCAATATGGTCCGGGGGGTAAGTGGTTAAGGGGAAAAAAAAAAATTTAAACCCCCTTTAAGTTCAGTCCAAGCCTAACCCTGGTGTTGGCTGTCATTGCTGGACCAGTGGGCAGGAGGATGCCCCACATTTAAAAAAGGGGCATGGATGCTTGCAACATAAATATGGCCACACAAGTTCAAAGTTGATCTCATATGGCCATACACCGACCTATTTTAGGTTAAAGAGGTCACGATCATACCTGCTCCTTTGCATGCATCAGCTTTAGGAATCCCCACCTGCAGTTCATTTGCCCAGCAATGTCAACCAACGTCTGGGTTCACACCAAATGCAAATAAGGCCCCTTTCACATGTCCGTTCCGCCTGTCCGCTCATTACAAGTCCGTTAACGGACTTGTAATGAATCCCTATGGGAACGCGTCCGTTAGCGGATGGAGCATCCGCTAGCGTCCGTCGGGATCCGGGTTTCGGACGGAAGAAAACCCTATTTTTCTTCCGTCCGGTGGAACGGAACTGATGCAGACGGACAGACGGTCCGTCTGCATCCGGTTCCCCATAGGGGACAGCGGAACAGAGACAGGGCGGTCCCTGCACAGTGTGCGGGGACCGCCCTATCCGCCGAGAGCTCAGCTGGGATCCCCGCTGAGCCGACGGAGCGGACAAAAGAAACTGAGCCGACGTGTGAAAGCCCTAAGGGTTACAATAAAGTCCTGAGAAATAGCATCTCAGGGACTGAAAACCAAAATTGGGGACAGTTGGTATCTATAAAAATTCTACAGGGAAATGGCATGAAATTAAAGCAGAGCTCTGGCTTTAAGCTACAAAATACGCTGGAAAAAAAAAATATATATAAAAATCACACATGTGAAACCTGTAGGAGACCATGACAATATGAGATAATGAAAATGGAGTAAGATTTGCAAAAAACTGTTTACTTCTCATCTAAATTCCATTGAATAATCTACTATTTTACAAACCAAATCTTGAGTTTTGTAAATGTATATATTGTAGTTCTATAGAAGTACACTGGCTATCCTTTGTATCACATGTTGCATAGTATCCTTTGTTTTCAATCACTCAGCCAACTAGAGTTTAACATGCAAGTGGGCCCTAGACAAGGATGCCATTATTGGTCCCCATCCCCCTGCAACACACACGTATTGTTGAAGCATATAGGACTAGCAGAAATTGTATGAGGAAGGGTCAATGCAACTTTTTTTTTATTAAAAAAAGCTTAGAGCAGATTGTCAGGAATAGGTTTAGCATGTGTCTTTACGTCAAAAATGTTTAAATCTTTAGAGGACAGGCCCAAGTCAAAAATTGTATAGCATTACTAGACAGAGCCTAGCTTGGTAATGTGTTGCAATGCATTTGTATTGCATTTTCAAACGACAGCTGTACTGATTAAAATGAAAATGGTACGATAAATTCTGTGCATGTCCGATATCGGATGAACTGTCCTGATCTGCTCTCGAAAGCTCTGTACTAATGATCCAATTATCGTACAATAGATTCGAATGCAGCATTTTTCAGACGACTTTCAGATCATGTGTATGGGGCTTATGACCCCTTTCACACCCGGGCATTTTTCCCCTTTTGGGAAAATAGCGCCTGGAAAAACCTTCCCTGCATCCCCAGTGAGAGCCCTAGTGCTTTCACACTGGGGCGGTGCTCTTGCAGGATGTTAGAAGTCCTGGAAACAGCATCTTTCAGGCGGTGCGGTGAATACACCATTCCACCACCGCCCCTGCCATTGGAATCAATGGGCACCGCTGCTGAAGTGCCTGCAAAATGTTTTGGCAGCGGCACTTTGTGGACGCCATTAACCCTTTATTTGGTCGCTAGCAGGGATTAAAAGCTCCCACTATTACCGCAGTAAACCGCTGCTAAAAATTTGTGGCGCTTTACCGCCAACACTCCAGTGTTAAGTAGCCCAACAGTCACCATTCTCTGCTCAGAGCGGACCAGGAACTGCCAATCAGTAATCTCACACAATCGCTCAGTTCTGGGTTTAGGAGTGTATAGATTTTTTTTGTTCCAGCACTTTTCCTTTAAAGCGGTTGTATAGTCTTTTGTACTTTTACCTACAGGTAAGCCTAAAAGGCTTAAGTGTAGGGCAGGGGTCTCAAACTCAAATTACCTGAGGGCCACAAGACAAGTTTTCATATCCCATGGGGGGGGCCGCATGCAAACTTTCAAACTTCAAAAACAGTACTGCTGTCAGCGATCACATTATTACCCCCAGCACTGGTGTGAGCGGACGCATTATTACCCCCAGCACTCATGTCAGTGGATGCATTATTAACACCAGCACTGGTGTCAGCGGACGCATTATTCACACCGACCACTACACGGCACACTGTCCACAGCACATCAGGTCACAGAGCCCAGCGCACATCAGGGTACATGTCGCAGCGCACATCAGGGTACAGGGCCCAGCACAGCACATCAGAGCACAGCACAACAGGCCACATCAGGGTACAGGGCATGGCACAGCACAGGGCACATGTCACATCGGGGTACATGGGGCACAATCGGGGTACATGAGGGCACAGGTCAGCATTTACTTGTTGTCGTTTTCTTCACATGCAGAGTAAAGCAGGAAGCGTCTGTCATAAGTTCACTTCTCTGTCATGTCACGCTGCGGCTACTCCCCCGCCGCCCCCCTCTTCTCATCCATCCCAGATGAGATCACAAGCAAATGGGGATGGACGAGAAGAGAGGGGGGCCGCTGGGGAAGCAGCCGCAGCGTGACATGACAGAGAAGTGAACTTATGACAGACACTTCCTGCACTACTCTGCATGTGAAGAAAATCTACTCCTCCACTTCTGCGGTACCCCGCCTTGCCTGCGGGCCATTTATAACTGGTCCGTGGGCCACAAATGGGCCGCGGGACGGTACCTTGAGACCCCTGCTGTAGGGGGAAGGAAGAAAATAAATAAAATATATATCCCCTAAACCTTTACGGTTAAGGAGATATTCCCCTCACAATGAGCCACTGACTGCAGCGGCACATGCTCACAGGGGATTCTCGTCTGAAGGCCCAGCAGATGCTGGACCTTGCAAGAAAAGTCTCACACCGAGGCAACATGTCAGCTACCTTGGCGTGGACCAGGTAAGTTACCGATGACTCATTCCAAAGTAAGCATTTTATAATGAGCTAGTATGCAGTGCATACTAGCTCATTATGCCTTTGGTCTTACAGGTGACAAAAAAAATGTTGGGACTATACAACTGCTTTAAGTCGGTTTCCTCCGGACGGAGGAGATGCATCAGAAATCTTCACATCTTATAAGGTATCAAGGGGTGATCTTGTTGGCTGACCATCTGGATCTGGAGAAAGGCCTTGGCTAAAGCCACAAGCACCAACAATCCCTTGTAATGAGGGATCAATAGAAGCTGACAAGCGAGCCGTTCAGCTATTGGAGGCACTGATATTCAAGATCACTCTGGTGGTGGCCCATGAACCAACCATTTTAATCACCTTACTAGCACTGCCAGACTTTCCCAATTTTCAGTTAGCGTTAAGACTGGTGGTGGCAACCCTGGTAAGCAGTAGTGTCACAAGCCCCGCCCCCCATGTGACAGTGCCTAGGCATAGCAATTGGATGTTATGCCAAGTACTGACTGCCCTCTAAGGAGCAAGGAACAAGAGTGCCGATAATAAAATTACTGTATAGGGCAAGGCAGAGGCCCTTTTCACAGTCACCTCATTTGTTATGCATTCGCAAGTTGACAGTGTCTCTTTATCCTTGAAACAAATGCGATTTGTTGAAGGGAACGTCACTGAACAGAACCTTTCTAGCTCAAATTACACGCACTGTGGAACCTAAAACAAAATCTGCAAGACTTATACAATTGATTTTCTCACAGCAGATGCTTTCGAAAATAACAGTTGCTTGCATTGTACAGCCAGATTGCTTGTGTACGTGTGAAACGCAAGCATGTAAAATAGGACCCAATATGCATGTAGAACTTCAGAATTGACATGCAATCAGAATGCTTACTGAAAAGCCACAATGTTTTCCACTTAAAATTAAACGGCAACCACATTTGAAAAGAAATCATTTCTGGCACATTGTGTAGGCGTAGTATACATCAAGATGCACACAGCCTGGTGATTTTATTTTTCTTTAACAGAGTATGAATTACCAGTCTTTAAATTTTAATAGAAAAAAACATCCAGATGTCAGGGGAGAGAATGTGTTTGTGCGGGGGGATGCAGGTCATTCTTGGTGTATTTGATCACATAATCCAACACTAATGCCGCATACACACCATCACTTTATGTGATGAAAAAAAACGACACTTTCTGTGAAGTAAAAAATGACGTTTTTGAAACTTCAATTTTCAAAGACGAAGTTGCCTACACACCATCGTTTTTCTCACAATGTTCTTGCAAAGTGAGGTTACGTTCCACCACGTTTTACCATTGAAGTAGCTTCTGGGCATGCGTGGATGAAAAAACGTCTTACAAAACGACGTTTTTTGCTACACACGGTAAATTTCTGTGAAGTAAAAAGTGCACTTTTGAAAAACGACACATAAAATTGAAGCATGCTTCAATTTTTTTTGGTCGTTTTTTACAAGACATAAAACTACGTTTTCCCCCACACAGTCAATTAAAGTGACGTTTTTAAAAACGTCATTTTTTTTCATCACATAAAGTGATGGTGTGTACGCGGCATTAGAACTATTGGTGACTTGACTTCATAGGAAGAACATTGTTCATTGTGGAATAATATCAATGATAGTGCTTTTAAAGAGGTCTGAGGTACACACACACGTTGAAGGTGCGCCCTGTAACGTGTATACAATAAACACAGGCTGCTGTGTAGGTTTTCAAAATGAAGGTCAAACAAAAGAGTCAATAAAGTCACAGCAACCTATCATACCAGCTTGCTGAAGCATGGAAATCTAGAATCCCCATCAGGGTTCACTTGTTGCACTGTATGGATCGATTTTGTAGTTGCTGACCAAAGCATCACCGTTAACGTTGATTTGCGTTCACTTTAAACATCCAGGCGATTGTTAAGAGAATGCTACTTGTCCTTTGTATGGTTGGAGTGTGCTTATACATTCCTAATATATATATATATATATATATATATATATATATATATATATATATATATATATATATATATATATATATATATATATATATATATATATATATATATATATATATATATATATATAAATAAACGCAACACAAGAGTGCATTGCTAGGGAGCTGTGTGTGTGTCAACCAAAGATATTGGCAAAGAGTATTTAAACTAGTAGATTATAACCACTATGCATTTTAGTCTAGAAGCATATGGGCACTACATTTTATATGTTAAATAAAAAAAAATATATAAAGAATTAAAATAAGATTTAGCAAATTTAGTAGAACACACACACACACACACACACACACACACACACACACACACACACACACACACACACACACACACACACACACACACACACACACACACACACACACACACACACACACACACACACACACACACACACACACACACACACACACACACACACACACACACACACACACACACACACACACACACACACACACACACACACACACACACACACACACACACACACACACACACACACACACACACACACACACACTAAAGGATCTATATAATTTTATGTAGCAAAATATTGGATTTGATTATATAGTCAATATCAAATAATCCTTGAACACTACATTTTTTATTTTGCGCCCGAGTAGATGTATGAATCTCCATCCCTGCAATACATTCTTTGCAGCCTGTCATAATGCAAAGCAATGCAGGATTATCTTCTAATTAAAGAAAATTTATGTTAATCTTTTACATCTTCATATAACGCCTTTACTTTTTTCTTCATATAACACCTTTACTAGTCCACATTCATTGGCAGCCCCAGCTTTACCATTTCACCCCATTGGATCTGATTTCAGTCTAGTCTGCACACATGGCCTCTGTCTGCAAATCTCCAGCACCAGCAAATCTCCATCCACCCTGCACTGCTCTCCCCATTCATTGCACTCTCTTTACAGAAATTCATACACACAATTTACCTAAAAAAAAAAAAAAACTGAAATATAGCACTTCACAGTGATTTGATATGAGATCATTAACCATGGCTTGAAGTTTTAACCATGTTTATTTACCCCCCCCTGCAACAGAGCAGATGGTTTTCTGCTTATCACCTTTTCTATAAAATGATTCTGTTTAAAAATACATCTCCCTAGCATGCAGTATTTATGCAGTCACAGATATTTTGCATGTGGGTTATACTCACCAAGCCCTTTCATATAGTCATCAAAAAACTTGCTGTCTACCAGCCTCCAGGTCCCCACAAATTTTTCAACCATGATGAAAGAGAATGAATGCTACTGCAGAGATTAACAGAGCACTGCTCCCAGCCTCAGTATATATAGCCTGACTGTGTGATCACATGGTGCTTGGACTGTCTGTCTGCACAGTGTGAGAAACCAGAGCCCCTCCCTGCACCAGGCCAAGGATTGCTTCGCTCACTCTATTGCTGTATGCTGTGTACCTTTCTTTGTGTAAAAAAAAAAGGTTGAAATACATTTTTTAAGTGTTTTTTTTTTTTAGCCTGTTGTAAATGAGACCCAACCCATACCTCCCAACTTGGTGAGATGGGAAACAGAGACACAATATAGCACAAAGCAATGCATATAGGGCAAAGGATAGACCGCCGCCATACCTCCAGTAACATGGACCACCAAGATAAATGTGCAAAAAATAAAGGGTTACACTTTTTGCTTTATTCACTCCTTTTGTTTTGCTAAAGGCAACAAATAAAATTAATAAAATGTTTTATATATAAAAAGTTTAGCGCCGTGAAACACTTTTGTTAGTTAAAGAAGAAACGCAGTCTGCTCTCATAATTTGTAATTAAAACATCTTTGCCATAAAAGTTCCCTTTAACCACTTTGCATATTATTTTATATATACTGTGATTCTGAAAGGAAATGGGGAGAAAAAACAGCTGTAAGCCTCATGGGATTGCAGCAGCTGGGTTTCTAGGATCCCCTCAGGTTAGAAAAATGCGGGAAGGTTTCTGATTGGCCCCTGTTTGCTGCAGAGGTCAGCTGACCACTGTAGCTGGGCAGCTTAGGGGGATCTGTGAGGAGAATTTCAATTAAAAAGGGGGTTCCACGCCCCAGATTTTAGTCACCTCAGTAGCAACAAGCTGTTGTGTCCCCTGCCTCCCTTCAGTCGCGGCTATTTTATTATGTGGCAGTCACCTTATTTAAGGGGGACCATTTACATTTTAAAAAATGTAATATATTTATTAATAAAAATGTTGATATTATTTAAAGTGAATGTCATTCCCCTCTTCCTTTGATGATACAGCTCAAGTCGCAGTGGCTGAGCTATTTACGTGTTTTTAAATGGAAATAAAAGTGTATTTTATTTATTAAATCCAATAATAATAAAGCCGTCCTTGCTTCGGCAGGACATATACTGTAATAAAATAATAATAAAGGCCACAGCCATAAGGCCCCTTTCACACAGGGTAGCGGAAGTACGGAAGCGGTATAGCGCTGCTAAAAATAGCGGCGATATACCGTCGGAAATTGCCGCGGGATTCGGCCGCTAGTGGTGTGGTATTAACCCCCGCTAGCGGCCGAAAAATGGTTAATACCACCCGTAATGCGCCTCTGCAAGGCCGCATTGCGGGCGGTATTACCGCAGTTTCACATTGTTTTAAATGGGAAGGAGCGGTGAAGGAGCGGTATACACACCGCTCCTCTCACCGCTCCAAAGATGCTGCTTGCAGGAGATTTTTTTCTCCTGCTAGCGCATCGCCTCAGTGTGAAAGCCCTCGGGCTTTCACATTGAGAATGCTGGGCAGGCGTTTTTCAGGCGGTAATTAGGCGCTATTTTTAGCGCTATACCGCCTGAAAAACTCCTCAGTGTGAAAGGGGCCTACGTTCATCCAAAGGTAGTGTGAGTGTGTTTATTGTTTATCTAAATTCCTGCTGTTTTCTATATACCGTTGGAAATTGCAGCGGGATTCGGCCGCTAGTGGTGTGGTATTAACCCCCGCTAGCGGCCGAAAAAGGGTTAATACCACCCGTAATGCGCCTCTGCAATAGGGTGACCACGTGTCCCGGTTTGCCCGGGATCGTCCCGTAATATACACTTTTGTCCCGTGTCCCGGGAGCCTTCAAACCGGGACAATGGAGAGTCCCGGAATCAACTGCCTGCCACACTCACTGCCGCTGCTGCAGCTGTAATTAAATGATTCTAAATCACTGGTTGCTAGGGAAGCCCCGCTTGGCTTGTAGCAACCAGTGACGTCACCGCAGTGTCCCGCTCTCTCTGCGGCTCCGACTCCACCCCCACCTCCTCCTCCTCCAGCGGCCAGCCGCGGTTCTTGCTGCAGAGAGAGCAGCAGCGTAACAGGCAGTGAGTCACTCACCGTTAGCGGCACAGACCAAGACCTCCTCCCCTCCAGGCCTCGGTTGCCGCCGCCCGTCCTGAGTCCCGACCTCCCGCGAGTCCCGACTTCCGCTGCGCCGCGGCGCCGGCCATCCTTGGAGCAGGGGCAGAAAAGGTAGGTGCAGGGGAGGGGGGGGTTGACCATGCAATGGGGGGAGATATTATACAGTCCAGATTACAATTTGCAGGGGCAGCAGAGGTGACAGTGAGAGAGGGGGGAGGGGGGGGTTGCATGGTGCACCCCCCTTTCTCTGTCACCTTTGCTGCCCCTGCAAATTGTAATCTGGACTGTATAATCTCTCTCTACCCAGTCCTCTGTCACCCAGTCCCTCTGTCACCCAGTCCCTCTGTCACCCAGTCCCTCTGTCACCCAGTCCCTCTGTCACCCAGTCCCTCTGTCACCCAGTCCCTCTGTCACCCAGTCCCTCTGTCACCCAGCTCTCCGTCACCCAGCTCTCTGTCACCCAGTCACTCTGTCACCCAGTCACTCTGTCACCCAGTCCCTCTGTCACCCAGTCCCTCTGTCACCCAGTCACTCTGTCACCCAGTCCCTCTGTCACCCAGTCCCTGGCTGTCACCCAGCTCTCCGTCACCCAGCTCTCCGTCACCCAGTCACTCTGTCACCCAGTCACTCTGTCACCCAGTCACTCTGTCACCCAGTCACTCTGTCACCCAGTCCCTCTGTCACCCTGTCCCTCTGTCACCCTGTCCCTCTGTCACCCAGTCCCTCTGTCACCCAGTCCCTCTGTCACCCAGTCCCTCTGTCACCCAGTCCCTCTGTCACCCAGTCACTCTGTCACCCAGTCCCTCTGTCACCCAGTCCCTCTGTCACCCAGTCCCTGGCTGTCACCCAGCTCTCCGTCACCCAGCTCTCTGTCACCCAGTCACTCTGTCACCCAGTCACTCTGTCACCCAGTCCCTCTGTCACCCAGTCCCTCTGTCACCCTGTCCCTCTGTCACCCAGCTCTCCGTCACCCAGCTCTCCGTCACCCAGCTCCTCTGTCACCCAGTCACTCTGTCACCCAGCTCTCCGTCACCCAGCTCTCCGTCACCCAGCTCCTCTGTCACCCAGCTCCTCTGTCACCCAGTCCCTCTGTCACCCAGTCCCTCTGTCACCCAGTCACTCTGTCACCCAGTCACTCTGTCACCCAGTCACTCTGTCACCCAGTCCCTCTGTCACCCAGTCCCTGGCTGTCACCCAGCTCTCCGTCACCCAGCTCTCTGTCACCCAGTCACTCTGTCACCCAGTCACTCTGTCACCCAGTCCCTCTGTCACCCAGTCCCTCTGTCACCCAGTCCCTCTGTCACCCAGTCCCTCTGTCACCCAGTCACTCTGTCACCCAGTCACTCTGTCACCCAGTCCCTCTGTCACCCAGTCCCTCTGTCACCCAGTCCCTCTGTCACCCAGTCCCTCTGTCACCCAGTCACTCTGTCACCCAGTCCCTCTGTCACCCAGTCCCTCTGTCACCCAGTCCCTCTGTCACCCAGTCCCTGGCTGTCACCCAGCTCTCCGTCACCCAGCTCTCCGTCACCCAGCTCTCCGTCACCCAGCTCCTCTGTCACCCAGTCACTCTGTCACCCAGTCACTCTGTCACCCAGTCACTCTGTCACCCAGTCACTCTGTCACCCAGTCCCTCTGTCACCCAGTCACTCTGTCACCCAGCTCCTCTGTCACCCAGTCACTCTGTCACCCAGTCACTCTGTCACCCAGTCACTCTGTCACCCAGTCCCTCTGTCACCCAGCTCCTCTGTCACCCAGTCACCCAGTCACTCTGTCACCCAGTCACTCTGTCACCCAGTCACTCTGTCCCTCTGTCACCCAGTCACTCTGTCCCTCTGTCACCCAGTCCCTCTGTCACCCAGTCCCTCTGTCACCCAGTCCCTCTGTCACCCAGTCCCTCTGTCACCCAGTCCCTGGCTGTCACCCAGCTCTCCGTCACCCAGCTCTCCGTCACCCAGCCCTCCGTCACCCTGTCCCCTGTCACCCATTCCCCTGTCACCCATTCCCCTGTCACCCATTCCCCTGTCACCCATTCCCCTGTCCCCTGTCACCCTGTCCCCTGTCACCCTGTCCCCTGTCACCCAGTCACTCTGTCACCCAGTCCCTCTGTCACCCAGTCCCTCTGTCACCCAGTGACTCTGTCACCCAGTCCCTCTGTCACCCAGTCCCTCTGTCACCCAGTCACTCTGTCACCCAGTCCCTCTGTCACCCAGTCCCTCTGTCACCCAGTCCCTGGCTGTCACCCAGCTCTCCGTCACCCAGCTCTCTGTCACCCAGTCACTCTGTCACCCAGTCACTCTGTCACCCAGTCCCTCTGTCACCCAGTCCCTCTGTCACCCAGTCCCTCTGTCACCCTGTCCCTCTGTCACCCAGCTCTCCGTCACCCAGCTCCTCTGTCACCCAGTCACTCTGTCACCCAGTCACTCTGTCACCCAGTCACTCTGTCACCCAGCTCTCCGTCACCCAGCTCTCCGTCACCCAGCTCTCCGTCACCCAGCTCTCCGTCACCCAGCTCTCCGTCACCCAGCTCCTCTGTCACCCAGTCCCTCTGTCACCCAGTCCCTCTGTCACCCAGTCACTCTGTCACCCAGTCCCTCTGTCACCCAGTGACTCTGTCACCCAGTCCCTCTGTCACCCAGTCCCTCTGTCACCCAGTCACTCTGTCACCCAGTCCCTCTGTCACCCAGTCCCTGGCTGTCACCCAGTCCCTGGCTGTCACCCAGCTCTCCGTCACCCAGCTCTCTGTCACCCAGTCACTCTGTCACCCAGTCACTCTGTCACCCAGTCACTCTGTCACCCAGTCCCTCTGTCACCCAGTCCCTCTGTCACCCAGTCCCTCTGTCACCCTGTCCCTCTGTCACCCAGCTCTCCGTCACCCAGCTCCTCTGTCACCCAGTCACTCTGTCACCCAGTCACTCTGTCACCCAGTCACTCTGTCACCCAGCTCTCCGTCACCCAGCTCTCCGTCACCCAGCTCTCCGTCACCCAGCTCTCCGTCACCCAGCTCCTCTGTCACCCAGTCCCTCTGTCACCCAGTCACTCTGTCACCCAGTCACTCTGTCACCCAGTCACTCTGTCACCCAGTCCCTCTGTCACCCAGTCCCTGGCTGTCACCCAGCTCTCTGTCACCCAGTCACTCTGTCACCCAGTCCCTCTGTCACCCAGTCCCTCTGTCACCCAGTCCCTCTGTCACCCAGTCACTCTGTCACCCAGTCACTCTGTCACCCAGTCCCTCTGTCACCCAGTCCCTCTGTCACCCAGTCCCTCTGTCACCCAGTCCCTCTGTCACCCAGTCCCTGGCTGTCACCCAGCTCTCCGTCACCCAGCTCTCCGTCACCCAGCTCCTCTGTCACCCAGTCACTCTGTCACCCAGTCACTCTGTCACCCAGTCCCTCTGTCACCCAGTCACTCTGTCACCCAGTCACTCTGTCACCCAGTCACTCTGTCACCCAGCTCCTCTGTCACCCAGTCACTCTGTCACCCAGCTCCTCTGTCACCCAGTCACTCTGTCACCCAGTCACTCTGTCACCCAGTCCCTCTGTCACCCAGTCCCTCTGTCACCCAGTCCCTCTGTCACCCAGCTCCTCTGTCACCCAGTCACTCTGTCACCCAGTCACTCTGTCACTCAGCTCTCCGTCACCCAGTCACTCTGTCACCCAGTCACTCTGTCCCTCTGTCACCCAGTCACTCTGTCCCTCTGTCACCCAGTCCCTCTGTCACCCAGTCCCTCTGTCACCCAGTCCCTCTGTCACCCAGTCCCTGGCTGTCACCCAGCTCTCCGTCACCCAGCTCTCCGTCACCCATTCCCCTGTCACCCATTCCCCTGTCACCCATTCCCCTGTCACCCATTCCCCTGTCACCCATTCCCCTGTCCCCTGTCACCCTGTCCCCTGTCACCCTGTCCCCTGTCACCCTGTCCCCTGTCACCCAGTCCCCTGTCACCCAGTCCTCTGTCACCCAGTCCTCTGTCACCCAGTCACTCTGTCACCCAGTCACTCTGTCACCCAGCTCTCCGTCACCCAGCTCTCCGTCACCCAGCTCTCCGTCACCCAGCTCTCCGTCACCCAGCTCCTCTGTCACCCAGCTCCTCTGTCACCCAGTCCCTCTGTCACCCAGTCCCTCTGTCACCCAGTCACTGTCACCCAGTCACTCTGTCACCCAGTCCCTCTGTCACCCAGTCCCTGGCTGTCACCCAGCTCTCCGTCACCCAGCTCTCCGTCACCCAGTCACTCCGTCACCCAGTCACTCTGTCACCCAGTCACTCTGTCACCCAGTCACTCTGTCACCCAGTCACTCTGTCACCCAGTCCCTCTGTCACCCAGTCCCTCTGTCACCCTGTCCCTCTGTCACCCTGTCCCTCTGTCACCCAGCTCTCCGTCACCCAGCTCTCCGTCACCCAGCTCTCCGTCACCCAGCTCCTCTGTCACCCAGTCACTCTGTCACCCAGTCACTCTGTCACCCAGTCACTCTGTCACCCAGTCACTCTGTCACCCAGCTCCTCTGTCACCCAGTCACTCTGTCACCCAGTCCCTCTGTCACCCAGTCCCTCTGTCACCCAGTCCCTCTGTCACCCAGCTCCTCTGTCACCCAGTCACTCTGTCACCCAGTCACTCTGTCACTCAGCTCTCCGTCACCCAGTCACTCTGTCACCCAGTCACTCTGTCCCTCTGTCACCCAGTCACTCTGTCACCCAGTCCCTCTGTCACCCAGTCCCTCTGTCACCCAGTCCCTCTGTCACCCAGTCCCTGGCTGTCACCCAGCTCTCCGTCACCCAGCTCTCCGTCACCCAGCCCTCCGTCACCCTGTCCCCTGTCACCCATTCCCCTGTCACCCATTCCCCTGTCACCCATTCCCCTGTCCCCTGTCACCCTGTCCCCTGTCACCCTGTCCCCTGTCACCCTGTCCCCTGTCACCCTGTCCCCTGTCACCCAGTCCTCTGTCACCCAGTCCTCTGTCACCCAGTCCTCTGTCCCTCTGTCACCCAGTCCTCTGTCACCCAGCCCTCTGTCACCCAGTCCCCTGTCACCCAGTCCCCTGTCACGGGCCCGCTGATTTCATGATACGCCCCTGCCCCCAAAACTGGCAAAAAAATATGTAAAAAAACGTATTTTTTTTTTGGGGGGGGGGGGGTGTCCCTGAATGGCAGTTTGGAAATGTGGTCACCCTACTCTGCAAGGGCGCATTGCGGGCGGTATTACCGCAGTTTCACATTGTTTTAAATGGGAAGGAGCGGTGAAGGAGCGGTATACACACCGCTCCTCTCACCGCTCCAAAGATGCTGCTTGCAGGAGATTTTTTTCTCCTGCTAGCGCATCGCCTCAGTGTGAAAGCCCTCGGGCTTTCACATTGAGAATGCTGGGCAGGCGTTTTTCAGGCGGTAATTAGGCGCTATTTTTAGCGCTATACCGCCTGAAAAACTCCTCAGTGTGAAAGGGGCCTACGTTCATCCAAAGGTAGTGTGAGTGTGTTTATTGTTTATCTAAATTCCTGCTGTTTTCTATCCCATGTACTTGCCAAATATGCTGCAGAAATCTCCCTCCACTGAGTCTGGCTGCATCCATTTTAACTGTGGGCAGCTGAAGCTGCTGCCTGTTCACTTTCTGGATTTAAACAGAGGCATACCTCCAGCTCTGCAGCTCTCATTGGCCCTCTTATGACTCACCCCCCCCCCCTCCCTTCCAGGAAAAATCTGACAAGATTTGAGAGTGAGAGAGAGAGCTGTGCATGATGTCATAAGCCTAGGCTTTTTACCAAGAAACAGGAAGTGGGCTGTATAAGTTATTTACTGGCAGAAAAAATATGTTTTACTATCCAAGGACAGAAGATTTAATAGATGGAAAGATGAAGAAATGACTGAAGTTCTGATTACATTACAGTTAGCCCTCATGCAGACTGGACGTTATTACAGCTGCTGTTTTTGGCTTCAGGCGTTTTTTTCTGCAGCCAGTATGTTATCCTATGTACCCATAGGCTGTTGTCAGCGTTTTGTGGCAGGGATGTTTTCTGGCTGGAAAAAACCCCCAAAACTAATGGGTTTTGAGGAGTTTTTCAACTGTAAAAACACTTTCATGCCGCGTACACACGATCATTTTTCGGCATGAAAAAAACGTTGTTTTTCAAAAACATAATTTAAAATGATCATGTGTGGGCTTCACATAATTTTTCAGGTTCTGAAAAACGAAAAAAAAAATTTGATCATGCTGCATTTTTTAACGTTGTTTTAAACTATGTCGTTTTTTGTATTGTAAAAAATGATCATGTGTGGGCTAAAACGACGTAAAAAACCCACGCATGCTCAGAAGCAAGTTATGAGACGGGAGCGCTTGTTCTGGTAAAACTACCGTTCATAATGGAGTAAGCAGATTCATCACGCTGTGACAGACAAAAAAGCGCAAATCGTCTTTTACTAACACGGAATCAGCTAAAGCAGCCCAAAGGCGAATGTAACTTCCCCTTTATAGTGCCGTCGTACGTGTTGTACGTCACCGTGCTTTGCTAGATCAATTTTTAAATACGATGGTGTGTATGCAACATCGTTTTATTGATGAAGTTGGCTACATGCTGAAAACCTACGTTTTTTTTCATGCTGAAAAATGATCGTGTGTACGCGGCATAAGGCCCATTCCACACAGGCTTTCCGATCAGGTCCGCCTCTTAGTGTTTCAGGAGGACCTGATCGGACACTCCTTTTCTTCTAGTCAAACCCGAACACTTTAGCGGCACACAGCAATAGTTTTTTTTTAATTGTATAAACTATATATATTTTGCTATTAAATACAATTTCTAATCATATGAAGTTAATAACAAGAGTCCCCTTTTACATCAGAGTCCACAGAGTTCCCTTTTTACTTTTGAAATCGCAGAGTACCCTTACACTGTAAGGGCCCTTTCACACGGGGCTGATCAGTAATGATCGGCCCCGTGAACCTCTGTTTGCTCAGCGGGGATCGCTCCGTTGATCCCCGCTGAGCTGGCGGATGACAGGGTGGTCCCCGCACACTGTGCAGGGACCGCCCTGTCTTTTCTCCGCTCTTCCCTATGGGGGGATCGAAGGAACACGGACCGTCTGTCCGTATTCATCCGATCCAATCTGCAGACGGAAGGAAAAAAAGGTTTTTCCTCCATCTGCAGAATCGGAGGAATGCGGAGGCGGGCAATCTCATAGGGACCAATGTATGTTCCTTTTTCATCCGCAAACGGATGGATGAAAAAGCGGAGTGTGAAAGGGGCCTAAGGGAGGACAATGCAGACTCTGATGTACGGGAGAGCTCTGGGGCCTCTAACATAAGGGATGCTCTGGGAACTCTGATTTAAGAGGGAACACTGAGTACTCTGATGCACAGAGATGACTCTGATGTAAGGGGAACTTTGATGTAAAGTATGCTCTAAAAGCCCTGATTTGCCTTAGGCCCCATACACACGAGAGGATCGATCCGCTGGAATTGATCCGCGGACCGGTTTCAGCGGATAGATCCCCTGGTGTGTACGATCCAGCGGATATTTTTCCGCTGATTTTTTTCCCCGGGGATGGATTTCCAGCGGATCAAAATTTCTAAACATGCTAAGAAATCTATCCGCTGGAATCCAGTCCAACGGATTGATCCGCTGGTCTGTACAGACTCACCGGATCAATCCGTCCGAATCCATCCCTCGCATGCGTCGTAATGATTCGACGCATGCGTGGAAGTCCTTATATCACAGCGTCGCGCACGTCGCCGCGTCATCATCGCCGCGACGGCGCGACACGTCACCGCGGATGGAATTACGCAGGGATTTTGATCTCATGGTTAGTACAACCATGGGATCAAAATCCGCCAGAGGATTTATCCACGGAAACGGACCTCCGGACCGTTTCCGCGGATAAATCCTCTCATGTGTACTAGGCCTAAGTGTACTCATCCAGATGTATCTGAGGCTGCTGGACTTCAAATTTCCGGCCCCAACTTTCCTTTTCTAAAGGCACAGCGCTGGGGATTTGAGTGTGGGCTGACAGAGGGGTAGGGGCTGGAGGAAATCAAGCTCTCTCTCCTCTCCCGTGTGTGTGTGGGGGGGGGGGTGTTAGTGCTGGCTTTGGGCAGTGTGAAGGAGTGTAACAGACACTCTCAGCTTAGACAACTGCAGCCAGCAACCCTGCTGGAAAGCCATAGTCCAGTCTGAATAATGTGTCCGGGTTTCAGGCAGTTTGAAACCCGAACGCATGATTCCAAATCCGAACTGTCCGGGTGAATCCTGGACAGGTAGAAACCCTATCTGGGCACTCCTATGGAGCGGCCGATATCAGCAGTGACTTGTCCCCTGACATCTGCTGCTATACGATTTGACCCAGTCTGTGAAACCTAGATGGATGGTGACCCTATTTTCCATCTGGCAGATTGGATGGGATCTGATGAAAACAGGCAGGCTGAGGTCCATCCTAAAAAAAAAAAAAAAAAAAAAATAGCCAAAAAGGCTACAATTTTTTTTTTTTTTTCATACTTACCAGAAACTTCCTAATCTGCCACTTCCTCTTCCACGGTGGTCTTCTCTCTTCTCCTCCTCACGCGGCCTCCTGGGAAATGGGGAGCGGTGTCTTGTGTGTGTCCCAGGAGACAGCCGCTCATTCACAAAGCGCCGCGCGTCTCGTGCATGCGCAGTAGGAAAGGCTTCACTGCCTGTTTCCCTTAGTGAGTATGGTGGCGCTGTGACCCGCTCCGAGGGACAGATTGGCCTCAGGCGGCCGACATCGTGGGCAACCTGGACAGGTAAGTGTGCTTATTAAAAGTCAGCAGCTACAGTGTTTGTAGCTGCTGACTTTAAAAAAAAAAAAATCCGCCGGATCTCTGCTTTAAGTTCAATGATTCCGAGAATGCGTCGAATTGTTTCCGAGCAGGCGTCGGAATTTTTCGCACATCGGAATTGCTACAGACGATCAGATTTTCCGAATTGAAAAATATGCTCTGGTCAGGAAGGGGGTAAAATCTTCTGGGGCTAAAGTTGTTAAATATTATTAAAGCATTTACAACAATTTTCTGGTGATAGTCCCCTTTAAAACTACCTGCACCTGATTCAGGTGTAGCACCGCACTGACACCCGAAAGGCAGGATGGCACCTCCAGAGTAGGGTTGCCATCTGTCCACCAGGATTCACCCGGACAGTTCGGGTTTGAAATCATGCGTCCAGGTTTCAGACTGCCTGAAACCCGGACACATTGTTTAGACTGTGGCTTCCCAGCAGGGTTGCTGGCTGCAGTAGTCTAAGCCGAGAGTGTCTGTTACATTTTTCACACTGCCCAAAGCCAGCACTAACAACCCCCCAAACACCCCTACCCCTCTGTGTCTGTCCACACTCCAATCACCAGAACTGTACCTCAGAAAAGGAAAGTTGGGGCTGGAAATTTGAAGTCCAGCAGCCTCAGATACATCAGGATGAGAGGTGCTGACTGCCAAGGGGTGAGTAAGCTCACCATCCATCCCTGTCTGTGACTGAAGTCTCCTCCCTTCTCTCTCCTGTAGTGAGTACACTAAGGCAAATCAGGGTTCTCAGAGCACCCCTTACATAAGAGCTCCCCTTTACATTAGAGGCCACACTGTTTCCCCTTACATCAGAGTCCTCTCCATACATCACAGTTCTCAGTGCTCCCTCTTATATCAGGGTTCCCAGAGCATCCCATAGGTTAGAGACCCAGAGTTCTCTCTTACATCAGAGTCTGCAGAGTTCCCCCTTACAGTGTAAGGCAGGGGTGCCCAACCTTTTGAAGAGCGAGGGCCACTTAAGCAACTTGGTAACCATTCGAGGGCCACTATGAGCGGAGCGGGCGGAAGACAGGTCACCGCTACTCTATAGGCCCTCCTATCCGCCCAGATGAAAGGGGATGAATGGGATTAAATGCAGGTTGCCTGGACATACCAAAGAATTGAGACCACACCAAACCAAGATTTTTTTTTTTTTTTTTTTTTTAATTAAATAAATAAATAAATAAATACACAAGATACTTTAATAAATACTTCACTAACATCACAAGAGATATTTATTTTTTTATTTTTTTTGGAATAAATTTGGCCGCGGCATAACTATTGGTTTATTTAGATGATTATTAAAATAATACCATTACTTATTAAAACTTATATCAACCACATCAATAAAAAAATTACCTCCGCCTCGACCAGCACACGATCATCAGAAAGGGGCACAGATAATGGAAAAAATACACCCCAGTAAGCTAGTAGGAGCGGCGAAGCGGGGGGGGGGGGGGGTGGATGTAATTCAGATTTTTATTTTTTATTTTGCACTGACTGTCTTTGAAATTGCCCCAGCCCTTGTTCAAATCCAATCCGGGGACAAACCGGGGACAGACTTGGTCGGGGGACAGTGTCCTCAATCCAGGGACTGTCCCCTGAAACCGGGGATGTCTGGTCACCCTAATGTAGACCCCACCTTTTTAAGGAAGCACCCATCAAATGCAGCCTCACCAGCGCCCATCAAATGCAGCCTCACCAGGGCCCATCAATGCAGCCTCACCAGCGCCTATCAAATGCAGCCTCACCAGTGCCCATCAATGCAGCCTCACCAGTGCCCATCAAATGCAGCCTCACCAGAGCCCATCAATGCAGCCTCACCAGCGCCCATCAAATGCAGCCTCACCAGCGCCCATCAAATGCAGCCTCACCAGTGCCCATCAAATGCAGCCTCACCAGCGCCCATCAAATGCAGCCTCACCAGTGCCCATCAAATGTAGCCTCACCAGAGCCCATCAATGAAGTCTCATCAGAGCCCATCAAATGCAGCCTCACCAGCGCCCATCAATGCAGCTTTACCAGCGCCCATCAAATGCAGCCTCACCAGCGCCCATCAAGTAATGTTTGCTTCCATTCATTTGGGAGTCGAGACACAGACACAGTCCTCCGCTGCTGCTGCGCCTCTGACACTATGTGCGAACGGAGTGGTGGCTGCCTGGTGATGCTAAACTTAGTTGCTTGCTGCAGAGTGAAGAGAGTAGGAACACCAGTGGCTGGGGCACCCTAGGCTAAGGTGACCAGATTTTTAAAATGAAATCCGGGGACATATTTTTTCTTTACTAGTAATGGCAACAATCAGCGACTCTCTGCCCATCGCCGCCTGCCTCACAGCCTCTCAAGTCTTACTCTTCGCGCCCCCCGTCTACTACTGGATGGGGAGCGGAGGAAGATCACTCCGCCAGGGAAGGCAAGGAGATAGGCAGGTGGCTGGCCAGGATTTGAGCCAAGGCAGAAGAACATGCGAGCGAAGCTGAATGGGCATGCACCCGAAACTGAAGAAATATTTCCTCCGCTCCGACCAGCACATGATCATCAGAAAGGGGCACAGATAATGGGAAAAATACAACCCCCCTATGCTAGTAGGCACGGCGGAGCAGGGGGGTGTAATTCGAATTTTTTTATTTTAATTCTGCACTGATTGTCTTTGAAATTGCCCCTGCCCCATATTAAATCCAATCTGGGGACAAAACCAGGGACAGACTTGGTCCAGGGACAGTGTCCTCAATCAGGGGACTGTCCCCTGAAACTGGGAATGTCTGGTCACCCTAGCTTATGGGGCTCTGCTCTGCAGCCGCTTTCTTACTCTACCACCAGCTTCTTTCACAACACTTATGCTGTGGTATGGTTGGTCAGCAAGCTGCGATCTGGGCTTGGCAACCCTCCATTCCAGAGAAGGAGGTCGCGGGCCACATCAGAGAGCTCTGCGGGCCACATGTGGCCCCCGGCCCACTAGTTGGCAACCCCTGATGTAAGGGAACTCTGCAAGTTCAGATGTAAAAGGGGAACTCTGTGGACTCTGATGTAAGAATGAACTCTGGGTCTCTAACCTATGGGATACTCTGGTAACTGCAGAGTTCCCCCTTACAGTGTAAGGGAACTCTGCAAGGTCAGATGTAAAAGGGGAACTCTGTGGACTCTGATGTAAAGAGGGGGCTCTTGTTATTACCTCTATATGATTGGAAATGTTATTAATAGCAAAATATATGTATAGCTTATATACCAGGGCTCAAAATTTGTGGTCGCCTCCTCGCATTTGGCGAGGAGTTTTATGTCCCGTGCGAGCGCCGCTCAGACACACACACATTGCGGCCAGTCTCTTCACAGGCTGGCACGCAGTCCCTTCACAGGCTGGCGCGCCGTCCCTTCACATGCTAGCACAGGCTAGCAGCTGATTGGACACAAGCGCCCGCCCGGGACCCCCCTATCCACCTCCCATAGGCCAGTAAAAACGTTACCATGCCGCCCGGGACCGCCTCTTCACCGCCCACTGTCCAATGGAAATGTGCCTCCAACTCCTGCCCGGAACCACCTCTCACAGCGCTACGATCCTAGACGCCGCCCGGGACCGACCCTCTCCACCTCGGACCGCCCCCCTCCACCTCCCAGGCTCCCACACATCCAAGGAAGTGCACCGTGCAGTGATTGGTATGTTGTTAAAACAGATGTGCGGTGTGATGTAATGTTCTGGAGGCACAAGGAACCTATTTGCTGGAATGTGGGGGGGGGGGGGGGGTGTATGGGTAATTGCAGATTAAGACTAAATCATCCCCCCAATCCATTATACCTATGCCCCCAATTCTGCCCCCCCCCTCCCCCCAATCTATCATGCTTATGCCTCCAATTCCGTCCCCCTCCCCCCATTCTATCATACCTATTCCTCCAATTCTGCCTCCCCCCATCAATCATACCATATGATAGATGGGGGAGGAATTGGAGGCATAGGTATGATAGAATGGGGGCAGGGGGACGGAATTGGAGGCATAGATGTGATAGAATGGGGGCAGGGGGACGGAATTGGAGTTTTTGGGGGGGTGCAAACAAAACAAAAAAATTGCAGCCTCACTGTGCCCATCAAATGCAGCCACTGTGCCATCAATTGTCACCACCGTGCCATGCCATCAAACGCAGCCACTGTGCCATCAATTCGCACCACTGTGCCATGCCATCAAATGCAGTCACTATGCCATCAATTCGCACCACTGTGCCATGCCATCAAATGCAGTCACTGTGCCATCAATTGTCACCACTGTGCCATGCCATGAAACACAGCCACTGTGCAATCAATTATCATCACTGTGCCATGCCATCAAATGCACTCACTATGCCATCAATTTGCACCACTGTGCCATGCCAAACGCAGTCACTGTGCCATGCCATCAAACGCAGTCACTGTGCCATGCCATCAAACGCAGCCACTGTGCCATCAATTGTCACCACTGTGCCATGCCATCAAACGCAGCCTCTGTGCCATCAATTGTCACCACTGTGCCATGCCATCAAACGCAGCCACTGTGCCATCAATTGTCACCACTGTGCCATGCCATCAAATGCAGCCACTGTGCCATCAATCATCACCACTGTGCCATGCCATCAAATGCAGTCACTATGCCATCAATTCGCACCACTGTGCCATGCCATCAAATGCAGTCACTGTGCCATGCCATTAAACGCAGCCACTGTGCCATGCCATCAAACACAGTCACTGTGCCATGCCATCAAACACAGCCACTGTGCCATCAATTGTCACCACTGATCATTTACAAGGGCGTGTTTAAGGGGCGAGGCAAGGTAGGATTTGGGTGGGGCAACAGGTGGCTAGTAACTTTAAGGCCTGGCTAGTAGCTCAGGACTTGAAATTGTGAGGCCTGTTATATACTATTTAAAAAATTGCTGTGCGCCGCTAAAGTGCTCAGGTTTGACATGAAGAAAAGATGGCAACCCTACTCCAGAGGCAGGAGCAGGCTAGCATTTCACCTCAGGGCTGAGTCATTGACTTAAATGGGGGGATCGAGAAAGGGTATTGGGCGCCAGTCATTTTTGCCTTTTTAAAGTTTTATTGCAGAAAGTTGAGGGAGGTGAGGGTTAGAGATGTCAGATCACTTTCAGACTCTCCGAATCCAGATCAATGTCCAGGTTCCCAGTGTCAGAGCCTTTAAGCCGACACTGTAAGCACATTCCTAAATTTCAGTGTGTGTTCCATATAAGTCACCAGGCCCTTCTGAGAGACCAGCCTTCTTTCTGGCTCTCTCCAACAAGGGGGCTGTCCCAGGATTTCCTCCTCCTCAGTAGTGTTGCTCACGAATATTCGCATTGCGAATATTCGACTCGAATATAGCATATTCGAGAAATCGCGCTATATTTCGAATTTCGCGGTGAATATTCGCAATTCCGAATATTCGCATTTTTTCAATTTGATTTTTAAAACAGATCACATCCTATCGACGTCTAAAAGCATTGCTGGTATGATTAGAGACCCTGGGCCGAGTAGCTAAGCTGAGGCGATCCTTTTATGTTGCCAAATTGAAAAAAAAAAAATTGCGATTTTTCGCTATTGCGAATGCGAAAATGATTGCGAATTTTCGATAACTGTGGTAGGAGAACTCTGATTGTCTCTGATGCAAAAGGGGGGGGCTTTGTGTATGTGTATGTTATGAATATTTGTATGTTTGATATTATTATTTTTTGTAAGAAGGAAAAAATTGCGCATACCTTAAAAAAGGGGAGAATACAGCAGCAACTCAAAAATGTTATACAACATAAATTAATACAAGACAGAAAATGGAGTCGCTCTACAAGAATAAAAAATATGTCTAGTGACAAGACATGTGGGCAAATAATAAAATAAGCAAGCGCAAATAACTTGTGAAATACACAGTGAAACAAATATATAAAGAAATATAGTCCCAATAATAGAAAAATAATCTTTCATAAAAATGTCTTTGATATGTGAAGTGAAAAAAAGTCCAAAGCATGCAGCATGAACGTGTTCAATCTTCAAGGTGTTTGATTGACAAATGGCTGTGACAGATGGATAGAGTAAAGAATCACCACCAATGCAAAACACTTTTTATTTTCTATTGTAAAATATCAAGAATATTCTGAGCCAATCAGAGTGCTCCTTCCGCATTTGCCGAATATTCGCAATTATTTTGTATTGTAAAATATCAAGAATATTCTGAGCCAATCAGAGTGCTCCTTCTGCATTTGCCGAATATTCGCAATTATTTTGTATTGTAAAATATCAAGAATATTCTGAGCCAATCAGAGTGCTCCTTCCGCATTTGCCGAATATTCGCAATTATTTTGTATTGTAAAATATCACGAATATTCTGAGCCAATCAGAGTGCTCCTACAGCATTTGTCGAAATTGCGCAATAAATATCGCATTCGCATGTTGCGATATTTCGATAAAATATCACGAATATTCTGAGCCAATCAGAGTGCTCCTACCGCAATTATCAAAAAATCGCAATTATTTTCGCATTCGCAATAGCGAAAAATCGCAATCATTTAATTTCGATAAAATATCACGAATATTCGAATTTAGCGAATATATCTCGAATATTCGAATATATATTCGAGATATATCGCGAAATCGAATATGGCATATTCTGCTCAACACTACTCCTCAGTGCAGCTGCCTCCATTCCAGACAGGACAACTTCAGGACCACTTCAGCACACGTTAGGCCCCAAAACAGGCTATTGGGCCTAACAGCAAAGCTCCACCCGACAGCACTTCCCTAGGCCCAGGGAAAGAGGGTGAGCACATGGCCTGTCTAGGGTTGCCACCTCATCCCTTTAAAACCAAACACAGATTAATTACACAGGTTCTGTGGCTGATTAAGATGGTAATTAATCACTTAACCACCCGCCCATAGACAAAATACGTCTACAGGGCGGTTCGTTAACTCTGGGAGGGCGTATATTGACGTCCTCCCAGAATCGCGCTCCCGTGCGCCCCCTGGGGTGCGCACACGGGAATGTCCATGACCGCCTGGTCCAGAGGATCACGGATCACGGTAAATTGCCGCTGATAGCGGCCGTTTACCACGCGATCGCTTCGTCCAATGACGGAGCGATCACATGTAAACAAACCGGCGTCATTTGAGAGTCATCCTCTCTCTCTACCGATCGGTGCAGTGTGAGAGGAGAGAGCGGGTGTCAGCAGCGCTGTGGGCTGGATCTGTGACTATTGCAGTCACAAATCCAGCCATCCTTGCTCAGCCATCCCTGCAATACCCCAGAGTAATACTCTGCAACACCCCCTGCGCAATACTCTGCAATACCCCCGCGCAATACTCTGCAACACCCCCTGCGCAATACTCTGCAATACCCCCTGCGCAATACTCTGCAATACCCCCCCGCGCAATACTCTGCAATACCCCCTGCAATACTCTGCAATACCCCCTGCGCAATACTCTGTAATACCCCCTGCGCAGTACTCTGCAATACCCCCTGCGCAATACTCTGCAATACCCCCTGCGCAGTACTCTGCAATACCCCCTGCACGGTACTCTGCAATACCCCCGCACAATACTCTGCAATACCCCCGCACAATACTCTGCAATACCCCCGCGCAATACTCTGCAATACCCCTACCAGTACTCTGCAATACCCCTGCCAGTACTCTGCAATACCCCGACCAATACTCTGCAATACCCGGAAAATACTCTGGAAAAAAAATGAGTTTTAACCACTTCCTGCCTGCCGGCCGTCATATGACGTCCTTGACTTTGTGCAGGGATATCTGAATGATGCCTGCAGCTACAGGCATCATTCAGCCAGCGATTCTCTGCACCATAAGAACAATCATGGCGGCTGTTCCGCCTCTTGATCGTTCTTACGGGAGGCGAAAGTGGACATCCCCCCTCCCGTCGCCCTCCGGTGCTTCTTCCGACTCACCGCTACGATCGAAGCCAGGATCGTTTTTTTTTTATTATTATTATTTCAGGCTTCCCAGCCTAGAGGTGAGATGTGGGGTCTTATTGACCCCATATCTCACTGTAAAGAGGTCATGTCATGCTATATTCCTATTACAAGGGATGTATACATTCCTTGTAATAGGAATAAAAGTGATCAAAACATTTATTTTTGGGGAAAAACGTGTCAAACTAAAATAAATAAAGTAAAATGAACAATAAAAAAAAAAATCATTTTTTAAAGCGCCCCTGTTCCCGTGTGCTTGTATACAGAACCCTGCAATACCCCCGAGCAATACTCTGCAACACCCCCTGCGCAATACTCTGCAATACCCCCGCGCAATACTCTGCAACACCCCCTGCGCAATACTCTGCAATACCCCCCCACACAATACTCTGCAATACCCCCTGCGCAATACTCTGCAATACCCCCTGCGCAGTACTCTGCAATACCCCCGCACAATACTCTGCAATACCCCCGCGTAATATTCTGCAATACCCCCGCACAATGCTCTGCAATACCCCCGCACAACACTCTGCAATACCCCCTGCGCAGTACTCTGCAATACCCCCGCACAATACTCTGCAATACCCCCGCGCAATACTCTGCAATACCCCTGCCAGTACTCTGCAATACCCCACACAATACTCTGCAATACCCCCCCATAATACTCTGCAATACCCCCGCATGATACTCTGCAATACCCCCGCACAATACTCTACAATACCCCCGCACAATACTCTGCAATACCCCTGCACAATACTCTGCAATACCCCCGCACAATACTCTGCAATACCCCTGCACAATACTCTGCAATACCCCCGCACAATACTCTGCAATACCCCGACCAATACTCTGCAATACCCAGAAAATACTCTGGGAAAAAAATGCATTTTAACCACTTCCTGCCTGCCGGCCGTCATATGACATCCTTGACTTTGTGCAGGGATATCTGAATGATGCCTGCAGCTACAGGCATCATTCAGATATCATCTTTTTCATCCGGCGATTCTCTACACCATAAGGATGATCATGGCGGCTGTTCCGCCTCTTGATCATTCTTACGGGAGGCGAAAGGGGACATCCCCCCCGTCCCCCGTCACCCTCCGGTGCTTCTTCCGACTCACCGCTACGATCGAAGCCAGGATCGTTTTTTTTTATTATTATTATTTCAGGCTTCCCAGCCTAGAGGGTCTTATTGACCCCATATCTCACTGTAAAGAGGACCTGTCATGCTATATTCCTATTACAAGGGATGTTTACATTCCTTGTAATAGGAATAAAAGTGATCAAAACATTTATTTTTGGGGAAAAACGTGTCAAACTAAAATAAATAGATTAAAAAAGAACAAAAAAAAAACATTTTTAAAGTGCCCCTGTTCCCATGTACTCGTATACAGATGGCGAACGCACACGTAAGTACCGCCCACATATGAAAACGGTGTTCAAACCACACATGTGAGGTATCGCTGCGAACGTTAAAGCGAGAGCAATAATTCTGGCCCTAGACCTCTTCTCCAAATAAAAAGATGTAACCAGTAAAAATATTTAAAGCGTCACCTATGGGGATTTTTAAGTAGCGAAGTTTTGCGCCATTCCACAAGCGTGTGCAATTTTGAAGGGTGACATGTTGGGTATCTATTTACTCGGCGTAACTTCATCTTTCATATTATGCAAAAACATTGGGCTAACTTTAATGTTTTTTTTTTTTTTAAAAGCACAAAACAGTTTTATTTCCAAAAAAACGTGTTCGAAAAATTGCTGTGCAAATACCGTGCATGATAAAAAGTTGCAACGACCGCCATTGTATTCTCTAGGGTCTTTGCTAAAAAAGCATATATAATGTTTTGGGGTTCTATGTAATTTTCTAGCAAATAAATTATGATTTTTACATGTAGGAGAGGAATGTCAGAATTGGTCTGGGTGCTCCAGAACGCCTGAAGGTGCTCCCTGCATGTTGGGTCTCTGTATGTGGCCAGGCTGTGTAAAAGTCTCACACATGTGGTATCGCCATACTCGGGAGTAATAGAAGAATGTGTTTTGGGGTGTATTTTGTGGTATGCAAATGCTGTGTGTGAGAAATAACCTGCTAATATGAAAATGTTGTGAAAAAAAATAAAAATAAAAAAAATCTTGATTTTGCAAAGAATTGTGTGAAAAAAATTACAAGTTCCCTAATAATGAAATTATATATATATATATATATATATATATATATATATGGGAAAAAAATCATATATATATATATATATATATATATATATATATATATATATATATATATATATATATATATATATACTGTATTTTTCGACGTATAAGACGACTTTCTGGATGCAAAAACATGCATCCAAAGTTGGGGGTCGTCTTATACGCCGGGTACGGTCTCAGTACTCACTTTTTTTTCCAGCGGTGACAGTCTCCCGTGCTGCGAGCGCGAGCGTGAATGATTTCAAAGCCGCGCCTTCTCTTCAGAGTGTTCTGTGATAGGAGGAACACAAATCTTCCCAGCAGCGCCTCTGTTCTGTGTTCCTCCTATCACAGATGCCTTCTCATCCTCGGACGAGATGAGAAGACGTCCGTGATAGGCGGAAAACAGAACAGAGGCGCTGGTGGGAAGATTTGTGTTCCGCCTATCACAGAACACTCTGAAGAGAAGGCGCGGCTTTGAAATCATTGATGCTCGCGCTCGCAGCACGGGAGACTGTCACCGCTGGAAAAAAAAGTGAGTGTTTACGGTTATTGCACTGGGGGGCAATTGATGACACAATGAGAGGCAAGTGAGGGGCAAGTGATGACACAATGAGAGGCAAGTGATGACACAATGAGAGGCAAGTGATGACACAGTGAGAGGCAATTGAGGGGCAAGTGATGGCAATGTGGGGGCATGTAATGTAATGGCACAGTGAGAAATGTAATGTAATGGCACAGTGAGATTTGAAAAAGCCTGTTTCTGTCAGCGGTTCTGGCTACCCCTAAGCTTCCAGAAAGACTAGTAAGAAGGGGGTAGTCTTATACAGTGAGTATATCCCAAGACCAAAATTTTTCCTGGAAAATTAGGGGGTCGTCTTATACGCCGGAAAATACGATATATATATATATATATATATATATATATATATATATATATATATATACAAAATGAATCCACACCAAGACAGTCCCTATTGAAGAGTGCACAAAAATTATGATGACACCATTTCCTCCACCACAGCGATGAATGGGAGATCAACTCCCGTTAATAAAAAAAGCTCACCAGATAATGTTGCCATTCACTCTCGTGTTTGGCAAACAAGCTCAAAGATTTTATTGAACAGCTGCTGTAAAACGCCATACTCCGTTCACATGCCAGGGTTTGACTCCACATGTAGAAAATAGAGGGAGAAATGGAGCCTCCAATAGTGTAAAATCATTTGAGATATTGATTTATTTAAAATATATATTGCACTTACATCAAATACAGTTAAAACCAACCTTTTTGTAACATAGTACAAGACATGCGATCTCTCCACTGCTTAACCAGTTCCGGACCGCCTCATGTACATATACCTCAGCAGAATGGCACGGACAGGCACATCAACGTACCTGTACGTGCTCTGCTTGACGTGGGTCGGGGGTCCAATCGGGACCCCCCCCCCCGGTACTTGCGGCGGTCCGGTAAGCTTCAGGAGCGATCCGGGATGAGGGGGCGGCGGTTCGTTTTTGTCCGCCCCCTCCGGATCGCTCCCCAGCCAATCCGCTTCCTCCCCCACCCTCCTCCGCCTGCATTGTAAACACAGGCAGAGGAGGAAGTGATGTCACCGCTCCTCCCGCCGGTATATTCGTCCGGCGGAGGAGCGGAAACATCACACAGTGAGTACACAAGCACTACACTGACACCAGTACACATAGGCATACAATCCCCCCCCGGTCACCCCCCGATCACCCCCCCCAACCCCCCCTGTCACACTGTCACTAAATAGCAGTGATCATTTACTGATCACTGCATTTAGTGTCAGTGTGACAGGCAGTTAGTGTCAGGCAGTTAGTGTTAGGTCCAGGATAGCCCCCTACCCCCCCCCAATAAAGGTTTTAACCCCTTGATCACCCCCTAGTTAACCCTTTCACCCCCCTTTTGCCAGCGTCACTAAGCGATCGTTTTTCTGATCGCTGTATTAGTGTCGCTCCTGCCACTAGGTAGCTAGTTTTTTTTTTAGGTTCGCCTCCATGTTTTTATAGCGTTAGAAAATTTATGGGGGTACCTAACGCTATAAAAACATGGCGGCGAACCTCAAAAAAAAACTAGCTACCTAGTGGCACGAGCGACACTAATACAGCGATCAGAAAAACGATCGCTTAGTGACGCTGGCAAAAGGGGGGTGAAAGGGTTAACTAGGGGGTGATCAAGGGGTTAAAACCTTTATTGGGGGGGTAGGGGGCTACCCTGGACCTAACACTTTTAACCCCTTGATCACCCCCTAGTTAACCCTTTCACCCCACTTTTGCCAGCGTCACTAAGCGATCGTTTTTCTGATCGCTGTATTAGTGTCGCTCGTGCCACTAGGTAGCTAGTTTTTTTTTAGGTTCGCCGCCATGTTTTTATAGCGTTAGAAAATTTATAGGGGTACCTAACGCTATAAAAACATGGCGGCGAACCTCAAAAAAAAACTAGCTACCTAGTGGCACGAGCGACACTAATACAGCGATCAGAAAAACGATCGCTTAGTGATGCTGGCAAAAGGGGGGTGAAAGGGTTAACTAGGGGGTGATCAAGGGGTTAAAACCTTTATTGGGGGGGGGGGGGCTACCCTGGACCTAACACTTTTAACCCCTTGATCACCCCCTAGTTAACGCTTTCACCCCCCTTTTGCCAGCGTCACTAAGCGATTGTTTTTCTCATCGCTGTATTAGTGTCGCTCGTGCCACTAGGTAGCTAGTTTTTTTTTTAGGTTCGCCGCCATGTTTTTATAGCGTTAGAAAATTTATGGGGGTACCTAACGCTATAAAAACATGGTGGCGAACCTCAAAAAAACCTAGCTACCTAGCGGCACGAGCGACACTAATACAGCGATCAGAAAAACGATCGCTTAGTGACGCTGGCAAAAGGGGGGTGAAAGGGTTAACTAAGGGGTGATCAAGGGGTTAAAACCTTTATTGGGGGGGGGGGTAGGGGGCTACCCTGGACCTAACACTTTTAACCCCTTGATCACCCCCTAGTTAACCCTTTCACCCCCCTTTTGCCAGCGTCACTAAGCGATCGTTTTTCTGATCGCTGTATTAGTGTCGCTCGTGCCGCTAGGTAGCTAGTTATTTTTTGAGGTTCGCTCGCCAGGTTTTTATAGCGTTAGGTACCCCCATACATTTTCTAATAAAGGTTTTAACCCCTGATTGCCCCTAGAGTTAACCCTTTTACCCCTATTACCAGCGTCACTAAGCGATCGTTTTTCTGATCGCTGTATTAGTGCCGCTAGGTAGCTAGTTATTTTTTGAGGTTCGCCCGCTAGGTTTTTATAGTGTTAGGTACCCCCATACATTTTCTAATAAAGGTTTTAACCCCTGATTGCCCCTAGAGTTAACACTTTCACCCCCCTATTGCCAGCGTCACTAAGCGATCATTTTTCTGATCGCTGTATTAGTGTCGCTGGTGTCGCTAGGTAGCTAGTTAGTGCCAGTAACGCTTACACCCACGCGCAAAGCATACTCCCCCCATATGTGGAATTACACCCTAAAATACATTCTGCTGCTTCTCCTGAGTATGGGGATACCACATGTGTGAGACTTTTTGGGAGCCTAGCCACGTACGGGACCCCAAAAACCAATCACCGCCTTCAGGCTTTCTTTTTTTTGTTTACAAAAACTTTATTTGGAAGATAATGACAAGACAGAGTAATTTCGCTTACAGTATAAAAATGTAAAAGTTGAAAAATGTAATACGTAATACAGAGATCTAATAGTTATAATAGGACATTCCTGAGGCCGATAATATTACATAGGATGGGGGATAATGTCAGGCACTCATTATTACGATATACAATGTGTACTTCAAACATGGGTAGTCAGCGTTATGGACAGGTGGACATTATCTCAAGGCAACAACCAATAATTCCATTTATCATTGTATATTTGCATACTATCCGAGAGGGTGTGAAAGATCCTCTCGGATAGATTGAGCATATCCATTCTGGACAAGACCTGTGGCCATGGTAGGTTATTTGATTTCCAATTGCAAGCAATCATCCACTGGATTGATCCGATAAGAGAATGGAGCAATCTATTACATGGTAGGGGGATATTGTGAGCGTCAGCAAATAGTAAGCAAGTCAAGGGTGAGAGAATGATTTTGCAACCCGAAGAGGCCTCCAGCCTGTTCACAGCTGCCCGCCATATGGGTTCCAGAAGGTCACAGCTCCAGAAAATGTGTATATAGGAGCCCTCAACAGGACAGCCCCTGAAGCACATTGGTGAGGAGGAGGGATAAAAAGTGTGGATTTTTGTAGGTGTCAAATACCATCTGGTAAAGAGCTTCAGTGGGGTTTCTCTGAAGTTAGTGGCCAGATTGCTTTTACGTAGATTGTCAATCATTTTATGCCAAGTTTCTATGGGTAGAGTGCAGTCTAGATCTCTTTCCCAGCTAAGCATGGGGGCGGTTTTATCAGGTTGATGAAGATTGTTTAGGAATTTGTATATACAAGAGATCAGACCCCGATCTCTGGGTGAAGTAAGGCAAATGTCCTCAAAGATGGTACGGGGGGATGTAACTGAGAGGGAATAGTGTTTAGCATAGACATTTTTGATTAGATTGTAGTGAGATATCTCAGTGCTGGGAAGATTAAATCTTGATTGTAATGAGGGAAAAGAGGAGAATTTTTTATCCAAGAGCATGGAGTTAAGATCCGTCAGATTTCTATGTGTCCATTCATGGAACCCCGAGCCGTCAGGATATGCAGGTGGGAATCTATGGTCCCCTATATACGAAGACAGAGGGGGGATCAATGAAGAGAGGTTGAGAGGTTCTTTAATCTTATTCCACAACTGCAAAGAGTGGGCAACAATTACATTCTTCTTTGAGGCGTTGAAATATTTTCTGGAGTTGGACCATAATAAACTTTTTAAAGAAGAAGGGGATAGGACTGAAGATTCAAATCTCAGCCATGGGATGGATCTGTCTGGGGAGTGCCATTGAGCTATTTGTGTGAGTCTAGCTGATAAAAAATAATACCAGAGGTGTGGGAGACCCAGGCCACCATTGATTTGTGCTTTATGCATAAGATTGTAACTACTTCTTGGTTTTTTATTCATCCAGATTAATTTATTTAGTTCTCTCTGTAAAGCAACTATGCAGGTTTTCGGTACGTTAATGGGGAGAGCTCTGAAGTAAAAAAGGAGTTTGGGTAGAATTGTCATCTTGACAGCACAAATCCTCCCCAGAAAAGGGATGTGGAAGGAGGACCAGTTTTTGAGCAGTATTTTTATATGGGAGAAGAGGGGGAGGTAGTTTGCGTTATATAATAATTTGTAGGAGGGGGTAACATTGACACCCAAATATTTGAGCGAAGTGGAAGACCATGTAAAATTAAAATTCTTTTGTAGAAAGGAGAGAGTGTCTGGGGGGTAATTGATTGGTAAGGCTGAGCATTTTTTAATGTTGATAAACAAACCTGAGAGTTTGTGGAAGGAATCTAATTCTGACAGAAGGTTGGGTAGTGATATCAAGGGATCTGTTATGAAGAGCAGTGCGTCGTCAGCATATAAATTTATTTTAAATTGATCGGGGCCCTTTCGATATCCTTTAATTAAATCGTTTTGTCTAATCGCTTGGGCAAGAGGTTCAATTGCTAGGGCGAATAAAAGTGGGGAGAGGGGACACCCCTGTCTGGTGCCCCTGCTAAGGGGGAAAAAGTCTGAGTTGTGTCCTGGAATTCTAATCCTAGTCTGAGGGGCATGATATAAGGCATTAAATCCGTGAATGAATTTATCAGAGATCCCAAATTTGGGAAGGAGAAGATTTAAGTAAGACCAATTGACACTATCAAAGGCCTTATGTATATCTAGGCTCAATAGACAGACCGGGAGAGAGAAGAGGATAGCATCTTGTATTATGTTAGTTGCAAGCCTTATGTTGTCCGTTGATTGTCTGCTTGGTATGAAACCAGATTGGTCAGCTTTGATGAGGGAGGTAATGACCGAGGCTAATCTATTGGCTAGAAGTTTTCCGAATAGTTTGAGGTCATTATTTAGAACGGATATAGGACGGAAATTTTGTGGTAAGGAATGGTCCTTTTGGGGTTTGAGGATTAGTGATAGATTGGCTAATAGCATGTCATCTGGGAATTGTCCTCCCATCAGAACATGATTAAACAGTCTGGTAAGCAATTGAGGTAATGGCGCACGTAATGAGGACGTGACGTGCGTGAGGGTGGGAGGTGCCGGAGCGCTCCATGGCTCGAGGTAGCGAGTGGCGGGGATCCGACGGAGCCAGCAACGGTCCGGTGGAAGCCAGCGTGAGAGGCTGACAACCCGAAGACCGGAGTCGGAACCCCAGCCCCGCTCAGCGCGACCTGACACACCGGCGGGACCCAAGACCCAGGACTCAACAGACTCCCGACGGACCGATGTGACTGAAGCTTTCCGTCTCCCAGCGCAGCGGGTCCGGACAGACACATCGCTGAGCTATAGAGACTGCCAGGACACAGACGAAGGAGGAGATCAGCAGGGAAAGGCGGAGCAGCGGCAGCGGGTCGTGAGAGGACCCCGAGGTTGGGTGAGACGCTCAGTTGAGCCGAGCAGGGTCGGGTGCCGTCCCGATCCCCCTCCTCCCCCACGGGGTCCCCCCCCGCCCCCCCCCCTACCTGGTCGGGTGACTCATAAAATGTATGCCAAGATATTGAGCATAGGGAAGTAACTCTGGATTGTGGTCTAAGGCAGAGATCAGTGAGGAAGGGTGGTAATCTGATATCATAGCCTCATCTGTTTAAGGGGGTGTATAATCCTCATGTACAAGGCGGTTACTGATATAAAAATCCCTCAGGACATCTGTGGAGCATAGCCCAGGGAAGAGACCCTGGGCTAAGATGAGAAGGTGATCATGTTAATGTGGGCACCGAAGTACTAATGGTTTGAAGAGCAGAAATCTATGCATGTGAATGATGGTTATATAATTACACAACTTTGCAGGATTTATTTGAAGTAAGATACATAGGCGTCTGGTCTATGCTAGTAAATTATCAATGCTCATGAACGGGGTGGCAGTGAAAAGGGAAATTAAGTTCATATTAGTTATAAACTAGTTATAAACATCTTCTTCGCGTCACCTGAACACCGGCTCGGGCAGGCCACCCAGTGAAAGGAGGATTGGTCAGAGAAAATACCGAGGTTAAATCACTAAAATACACTGCGGGTATCACCCCCATAAGGAGATAATCCGGAAGTTACAGCTGGACAGACCATAGTAGTAATTGAACTGGGTATTAGACGGGCAGTAGACAGGACTTAACAGGGAAACGGGACGGAGAGGCCGCAGGTGGTAGCTCCGCTCCGGGGTTTTCTCTTTCCCTGGTGTCTCCTCTCTGGATTTCTTCCTTGTCTGTTTTTTTTTTTATTTGATTACCCTGTAGTTTCTCCTTTTTCCCCTCCGCTCCTTATTTCTCCCCCCACAGATAGACCAGCATACTTTGTCACGTGTGTGTTAAACACCCTAACTAGAGCAGAGCAGAGTATACAACAATTTATGCGATTTGACCTCTGGGAGTGAGTGGAAGGGAGAGGAGCGAGGGGAAAGGGAAGGGAAAAGATAGTGAGAGAGGAATAGATATCCCTGTGGGTAGTCACCTAAGTAAGGCTGAGTATAAGAAATAAACCTTAGATCGCAAAAAAAACATTCCAAACTGGGGAAGAGAATCAGACCCTCCAATAAAATGAATAGATCGACGAGAGGAGTCACTACAAAACCAACCAAGAATAATTCGGGGAATAGCTCTATTCAGCAATACATGACTCAAGAAGGGAGCCTTAAAAGCCCAGGACTCGCAAAAAAGACTGAAAAGAAGAAGAACGACACAAAAAAAGGCGCAAGCAGTGCGGAGAGTTCTAAAGGGGAAACGACAATAGAAAGCGAGCAAGACCATAATATTTCTGAAGAGCTAGCCCAAGACACACAACCCCCCACAAAGGCAGAGATGAACGCAATGCTGCTGAGGATGGAAAATGTCATAAGGACAGAAATGAATAAGGTTAGAACAGACCTTGGAGGGCTCCGCGAAAGAGTGGAAGAGACGGAAAGGAGAATAGAGGAACAGGACCAGGAAATAAACTCCCTGAAAAAGCAAGTAAAGGCCCTGAGCGAAAGTCAAAGACTGGCGGCATATAGGATAGAGGACCAGGAGAATCGCAACAGGCGACAGAACCTTAGAATCAGAGCGATAGTAGAAGAAAAGGATGAAGACCTTAGAGTCATCATGAACACAATTTTTAACCCCCTGCTAGAGAGATCAGCAGAATCGAAGCCCCTTAAGATCGAGAGAGTGCACCGAGTGGGGAATCCCCAACAGACAGAAAGATACGGCCCAAGGGATGTTGTTGTACGTTTCAGGAACTATGTCGACAAAGCAGAAATCTGGGGAAGGCTCAGGGGGTATTCCCCCTGAGATATAGAGAGACTGAGCTACAAATATTCTCCGACCTGTCGAAAGAAACATTGGCAAGGAGAAGACACCTGAAACCCCTCCTAGAGCTGATGCGGGCACAAAATATAAAGTACCAATGGGGTTTCCCGGCATGCCTCATAGGCATAAAGGGGGGTAAAACAGCACGACTAAGGTATCCGGAGGAACTGAATGAATTCTGCTCTAAAATGGATCTAATAGCTCCCGAGCTACCGGATTGGGTGGATTAGTTGGGTTCTGGATAGTCTGGAATTTTGAGTTACTGGACGGGGTGGTTGGTGGGGGGGGAGGGTGGAGGGGGGGAGTCAATGGAGTGCTCTGGAGCACCACCACGAATGAGGAGCCAAGGGTGAAGACGAGGAGTCTTTCAATAGTGGCTCCCAGGCCAAGAATGGGCCAGGGCGGGGGGGGGGGGGGGGGGGGAAAGGGGGAGGGGGAGGGAGGGAGGGGGAGGGAGGGAAACGGGAGGGGGACCATCCGAACGACTCCACAAGAATTCTCTTCAAACTTATAATAAAAATAAAAAAAAAGATAAATGACAGATATTAAGTTCCTATCATACAATGTAAAAGGATTAAACTCCCATACCAAGAGACATAAAATTCTTGGCGAATTAACGCAGTATAAAGTAGATATTGTCTACCTACAAGAGACCCACATTACCTTAGAGTCCAATATAAAGCTGCACTCACTTGAATATCCTGTTTGGTATTATGGGGATACAGTCTCATCGAGATCTCATGGGGTTGCCATTGGATTTTCAAGAGGAGTTAGATTCACATTGGTGGACAGAATGATCGATCCTGAGGGGAGATACTTGTTCGTGAAAATAAAACTAGGAGAGGAGGATTATACCCTGGCAAACGTGTATGCCCCCAATGTGAATTCGGTTAAATATATCAGTAAAATCCTCAGAAAATTAAAAGATTTTGAAGAGGGACATGTGGTGCTGATGGGGGACTTTAACTTCTGCATGTGCCCAAGCCTCGATAGTACGTCCCAGGTACAGGGGAATAGTAGTGAGCATCTTAAGCTATTGAAAAAACAAATGTCACAAAACCAAATGGTTGATGTCTGGCGAATTCGCAACCCCAAGACACGTGACTATACGTTTTTTTCCCCTGTACATGGGACGTACTCGAGGATCGACTACATCCTCGTGGACCACAGACTTTTGGAGAGGGTGGTTGAAGCAAGTTGTGAGATCACGACACTATCAGACCATGCTCCTGTAACCATGAAAATAAACACATCCATACAAAAATCCATCCCACCTGAATGGAGATTGGATGAAAGTCTGTTGGGGGACGAGGAGGTGGTCGAAAGAGTACAGAAAGAATTGGAATGGTATTTTCAGGAGAATGACAGGGAGGGTATCTCAAGAGCAACTCTGTGGGACGCCCACAAAGCCTATATAAGAGGGATTTTTATTGCAGAAGGGGCAAAGAAAAAGAAAATAAGGATGAGTAAACTAAAAACATTAAAGGCGGAGATATATAAGCTGGAACAGGAACATAAAATACAGGGACAAAAGAGGGAAACACTCCGTAAGTTAACTATAACAAGAGATGAATATAAAGCCCTTGCCGGGCAAGAAACCAAGAATTTCATAGACAGGATAGAGAGAGAAAGATATGTCTGGGGAAATAAATCTAGTAAAAATTTGGCCAGAATGGTAAGAAAAAAGAAAACCAGGAATTTTATTGAAAAAATCAGGAACGGGAATGGGGACCTAGTATACGTGACAAATCAAATAGCAGAATCTTTTAGAAGCTATTATGAAAAACTATACGATGTTCAACAGAAGCTTAGGGACCCAGCCGAAAAAAGGGATAAGATCAGGGAAGTATTACAGCAAACTAACCTACCGAAGATAGAAGAGTATGAGATAGAAAGAATGGAGGAATGTATAACTGAGCAGGAAATAAGAGAGGTCTTAAAAAATACCCCTAAGGGGAAAAGCCCCGGACCAGACGGTTTCACGTCAGCTTACATACAAAGGTTTAGTACCATCTTAGTCCCTAGACTTTGCCAATACTTCAATGGCCTGGGGCTAGACTACGAGATGAGTAGAGAGGCATTAACAGCTACGATCACTGTCATTAAAAAAGAGGGAAAGGACAACACGATCTGCTCAGGGTTCCGACCAATCTCACTCCTGAATGCAGACACTAAACTGTATGCAAAAATTTTGGCCGAAAGAATGAAGGGGGTGATGACAGCTGTTGTCCACCCAGACCAGGTTGGCTTTATACCTGGGAGGGAGGGTAAGGACAATGGGGTTAGGGCTCTTCTTCTCTTGGAGCAGATCAAAGAAAAAGGGACCCCCGGTCTATTCCTGTCAGTAGATGCTGAGAAAGCGTTTGACAGGGTAGACTGGGGGGTTCCTGATACAAACATTAGAATTTATAGGAATAGGTCCAAGGATGATCAAGTGGATCAAAACTCTCTATTTCCATCCATGTGCTAGGATTAAGATCAACGGATCTCTTTCCGCACCCTTCGAGATGAGAAATGGAACTAGGCAGGGTTGCCCCCTGTCCCCCCTCCTTTTTGTCCTCTCATTGGAACCCCTGCTGGCAATGGTTCGACAAAATCCAGAAATATATGGAGTAGAAGTAGGAGAAGACGAGCACAAATTGTCCGCCTTTGCAGACGATATTCTATTTTTTATAAGCAGCCCAAGAGTCACTTTCCCGAAATTAATAGCTAACTTAAAACAATATGGGGAGGTATCAAACTTTAAAATGAATACAGAAAAGACGGAGATCCTGAACATTAACATTCTTAAAGAGGAAGAACAATATCTGCGGAAGAAATATAACTTCACATGGCAAAGTGAGATAAAGTACCTGGGCATAAAACTGGCAAATAACTTTAAGAAAATATATAGAATAAACTTTATCCCCCTGCTTAACGAAATTAAAAGAGAAATTAAAAACATATATAATAAACCAATCTCGTGGTTCGGGAGGATAAATGTGGTAAAAATGGTCCTTATTCCAAAAATTCTGTATAAGTTTCAAATGGTCCCAATCTACCTGCCACCGTCATACATCAAAATAATTAACTCCCTCATAATGAACTATATTTGGAATAATAAAAAACACAGGGTGTCTGCTCAAACACTAAAACGGGCCAAGAAAAAGGGAGGCTTAGCGGTACCGGATATCAGATTGTATTATAATGCTTCGGTTCTCTCACGGGTTATAGAATGGGCTAAAGAGTCCCAGGATAAAAGATGGATACACATTGAATGCACATTAGCGAGGGCACAGCTAGGGAGATTAATTTGGAACCCACCACAATATAGATCTTTACACACGTCAACACACACAATTACACATAATGCGTGGAGGATTTGGGATAGATTACATAAACAATTAAAAACAGAATTCAACTCACCCTTAATAGAGTTAAAAGAAAATGAATATTTTTCACCAGGGACAAAAGAAGTAGGCGGAAATTGGATTACAAATAGAACACAGCTAAAAGATATAACACTTGAGGGTAAAATTAGGACACTTCACGATATCAAATATAGGATTGGAATTAGGGCGCTTGACGAGTGGAGATACTTGCAGTTGGTGTCATTTGTCAAGCGCCTCCCACACCCTTTGCGGACACAAGAGGAGTACACTATTTTGGAACAAATGTGTAGCACCGAAAGCTCAAAAGGAAATATATCTAAAATCTATAATTATCTGCAGAAAACGGAAGAGTTGGACACGCTAAAATACATCCAAAATTGGGAAAGAGATTTAGGTGTCCCAAGGGGGAAAACGTCCATAGGAAGAATCCTGAACATGACTCACACCTCGGCGGTGGATGTAAAAACCGCCGAGATGAACTTTAAATGTCTGACGAGGTGGTATGCCACCCCAGATAAAATGACCAAATTTAGAGCGGATGAGTCAGAGAAATGCTGGAGAGGTTGTGCGTCAAGAGGAACGATGGCGCACCTTTGGTGGGACTACCTGAAAATCCTATTGGATTTGAAAGCCTATTGGAAAAAAATCTTGGCCCTGATAAAAGTAATAACAAAAAAGGAAGTAGAAGATAACCCATGGGTAGTTCTCTTTCACGGGGGGAGGTACCAGAGAAGGAATATAAGGGTTCATTGATCCCTCATTTGCTCAATGCAGCAAAACGATTGATACCCTTAAAATGGAGAGATCTGGAAAGTCCGCAAATGTGGGAATGGATCGACTCCGTAGAGGATACTTATAGGAGAGAGAAATTAAAATATGGAGTTTATAAAAACAAGGTAGGGGAAAAGGATATGTGGGCACCCTGGTTGGAATTTAAAAAGTCCTGGAGTTTCGCAGAAAACTTGAGAGAGGAATAGGAATGTATTTGCAACTAAGGGAATTAATTCATCAAGCGGAGTCATGGGATGGTCCAGGGCGGGGGTAGGGTGGGGGGAAGAGGGGGGGTTTTCTGTTGGGGAGGGGGGTAAAGGGGCTTTTGTTTTTTCTCTGTCACGCGGATAAAAAATTTCTTTTATTGAAAATCCGTACTTAGTACATTGGATATAGTCCCCGATGAAGAAAAAAAAAAATAAAAAAAAAAGGGGAATGGTCTAAAAAAATAAAAATAACAAGTATAAAACATGATAAGTAATAGACCACAAATGATGCTAAACCAGATGTAGAGACGGAATTATGAATAAAATCATGAGCGTGTCTCTCTCTGTGGTGAAGTCTGAAGTGGCGAGAATAAATACAAAAAAAAAAAAAAAAACAGTCTGGTAAGGTTTGGGACAAGGAGGGTAGCAAATTTTTTATAGTATGTGGTTGAGAAACCATCGGGGCCTGGGGCAGTTGAAGTTTTTAGAGATTTTATGATATCTATAAGTTCTAGGTCAGAGCATGGTTCATTTAAGATAGCTATTTGTTCTACTGTGAGGGTAGGGAGATGGATTTTTTCTAGCCATTTCATTGAATCAGGGGAGGGGTGTGATTGAGGGCCAGATAGGAGGTCTTTGTAGAAGGATGTGAAGATTTTCATAACTTCCTGGGGATGAGAAACTAGATGGCCTTTTGAGTTTCTTAATTTATAAAGATGAGAGGGTTTAGATTCTGAATTCAGCTTTCTGGCGAACATTGTGGAGGCTGAGTTTCCGTGTAGTAAAAATTTGGATTTAGAAAATCTCATTGATTTTTCTGTGTCCTCTGACAACAATGTGTCTAGGGCTAGACGTTTTGTTTGAATTAGGTTAGTTAGCTCTGGGGTAGAGGAATGACTGAGTTTGTTATAGAGGTCGTGGAGTTCTTTAGTGAGACATTTGATGTCCGCCAATTTGGCCCTTTTCTTAGCCGCAGCGATGCTAATAAAATGACCTCTTAAGACAGCCTTATGTGCGGCCCAAATAGCCGTGGGGGGCGAGTCCTCTGGCTTATTGTCTGTAAAGTACTCCTCTATGTGTGTGTAGATTTTTTGAAATGTGGGTTGGTCCGATAGCAATGAATCATTTATTCTCCAGCTGAATGTAGTAGGAGGGAGTCCTATATGAGTTGTTTCGAAGACTACCATGTTGTGGTCCGACCATGGGCAAGGATGGATAGTGGCAGAGGGGGAGTTAGCCAGCAAGATGGGAGTACAAAATATGTAGTCCAGCCTTGCATAACAGTCATGTGGGTGGGAATAATGAGTATATTCCTTGATGCCGGTGTTGTGAGCTCTCCATGCATCTATTAATTGAAATTTACTAAGTGAGCGGTTGATGGATTTGGTGAAGGCTTTGGAGGAGGGAACAACTCTACTTCTGTCTAATGCCGGATGGGCAGCAAGATTAAAATCGCCACCGATAATCATATGTGGGGAGATATATTGGTCAAGGACATCAAAAAATTTGTTAAAGAATAATGTTTGTGAGTCATTGGGGGCATATACTGAGGCTATTGTGAGAGAGCGTCTGTTCATGTTACCCTTTAAAATAATAAAGCGGCTGTCCGCATCCTTGTAGACATTGGAAATTTCTAGTACAATTGTATTCCGAACCATGATGGCAACCCCTCTGGACTTGTTGGCAAATGTGTTATAGTGAACCTGGTTAAAAGATCTATCAAAGTATTTGGGATGGTTAGTGGAAGAGAAGTGCGTCTCTTGCAATAAGATGATATCTGCACCTAATCTTTTATAATGTTTGAAGGCTTTTTTGCGTTTATTTGGGGAGTTGAATCCCTGCACATTGTGTGAAAAGATTTTAAGGCCCATTATGAAGTATAGTCGAGTAGCCGTGTGAGGTGGGTGAGGTGAGAAGTAGATTACCTGGTGGGGTCAATGAGTATTTAGAATTTGTTATTAAAATGTGTGGACTGCAAGCCTCGTCTGCGGAGGGGGAAAGGGGATTCGTATTTGGTGGTCTATAGTGTGGAATGAGGAATTTCACTTTGCAAGCATGTAAACATGTCATATCTGTCAACAACATACAAAACATATTCGATATAATGAGTCTTCCATTATGAATAAAAAAAATATCAACAAAAAACAGAAAAAAAAGGGGGACTGTGGGAAAAAAGGCCCCACAGCCATAGATGTTGAACAAGAGGACAATACTGTCCTAACTCTACCAGTGGGGATCCCTGCTGCATCTCCGAATCAGGATGAGAGGGAGCACTCAAAGGTAGAAGTGGGGCAAACCAGCGCCAGCACGTGCTCTAGGCTATATAACAAAATGAACTAAAGAAATTTTTAAGTGCATGGTGATGCAGTTGCGCCACATAAACTTTGAAATATTTGGGTGATCTAGTATATATGCATGGATCTATAACTGGGAACATCTATGTTCCAACCTGGAGAAATGGAAGCAGAATTACCGTTAGGGGGGGGGGGAGACTACCCTTTTTAGTTCTGATACATAATAAACAAACCAGGATATTAAAGGGTGAATCAACCTAATAAATGTTTAGCATCAAAAAGCTCACGTTGCAGTCCAAGAGGCGATCACCATAGAGTGGGGTACCCCAACAGGATTGGAAATACCTATAAAAGAAAATAGGGGAGGGGGGGAGATAAAAAAAAAAAAAAAAAGAGAGTCATAGTCTCCAATAAGGAGGGTGGGAGAGGAAAAAAAAATAAGGTAATTAAATTTCGAAGATCTGCTTCAAGATTTCTTATTTGATCACGTAGAGGACTCTAAGGCCCCGTACACACCATAGAATCTATCCGCAGATAAATCCCATCGAATGGGTTTCAGCGGATAGATTCTATGGTGTGTACACTCCGGCGGATATTTATCCGCGGATGAATCTCCCCTGGGATGGATTTTCAGCAGATGAATATTTGCTGACATGCTCAACAAATCCATCTGCTGAAGTCCATCCCAACGGATGGATCCGCTCGTCTGTACAGACTCACCGGATCCATCCATCCAAAGGGATTCCCCGCACGCGTCGTAATGATTTGACGCATGCGTGGAATTCCTTATATGACAGTGTCGCGCCCGTCGCCGCGTCATAATCGCGGCGACGGCGCGACACGTCATCGCCAGAGGATTTCGGCGCGGATTTCAATGCGATGGTGTGTACACGCCATCGCATAGAAATCTGCTGAAATCCTCGAGAGGATTTATCCGCGGATACAGTCCGCTGGACCGTATCCGCGGATAAATCCTCTCGTGTGTATGGGGCCTTAGCATTGATGAATCATCCCAGAGGGGGGAATCCGGCCGCAGGATGTATTGGGTCGAAGAGTCGATTCCATCCGTCATGGTTTCGTTGTGAACGCCTGGATGAGGGAGTGGACCATCCGGAGGAGGATCTTGGCGTGGGAGGGAATCTTCTGGGTGGAGAATGTTCCAGTAGGCCGAGTTTAGCCAGAAGCTCTTTACCTTCAATGACATTGTATACCACATGCGTGTTGCCGTTGTGTAAAATGGAGAGCTTAAATGGAAAACCCCATCGATATTTAATTCTAGCAGCCTGTAGTACGCTGGTGACCTCCTTCATTCTACGCCTTCTGTCCAGTGTAGCAGGGGATATATCAGGGTATATTTGTAATCTAACTCCATCAAGATCTATGTTATGTGCGTTTCTGGAGGCTCTCATGATTTCTTCTTTGACAATAAAGTCTCTCATGCACATGATAACATCACGCGGGGGTTTGTCTGGGGCAGGTTTAGGCCTCAGGGCTCTATGGAGCCTGTCGCATGTAAAGGCTGACAGAGGTTTGTCAGGAACTAGGTTGTGGAACAATGTAGTAATGGCTTGCTTAAGATCTGTGATGGATTCTGGTATGCCACGCACCCTGACATTATTTCTCCTGTTTCTGTTGTCCAAATCCTCTATATGGAAGCATAGCTGCGGTATGCTTGGAGCCGCCGGAGGCCGCGTGTACATTGGCGCCATCTTGAGACATCTTCTTCTTGGGGCTTATGGAGCGCTCCAGGCCCAGGAGGTAATTCGTGAGCGAGTTGGTGGAGCGGCCGTTTCGCCCTTTTTTTTTGGCTGGCATGCACCGGGGTGTTCCGCGGGGGTGCTGGAACTGTTTTTGGGTGCTTGTTATGATCGGATGACCCCGTGATTCTAGCCCAGAAGAGCCGGTCTGACGGAGCTCAGCTCAGCCGCGTCCTGCTTGCATCGCGCCGTGCATGCGCCCCCCGCCTTCAGGCTTTCTAAGGGTGTAAATTTTTGATTTCACTCCTCACTACCTATCACAGTTTCGAAGGCCATAAAATGCCAAAATAGCACAAAACCCCCCCCAAATGACCCCATTTTGGAAAGTAGACACCCCAAGCTATTTTCTGAGAGGGATGTCGAGTCCATGGAATATTTTATATTTTGACACAAGTTGCAGGAATATGATAAACTGATTATTTTTTGCACAAAGTTGTCACTAAATGATATATTGCTCACACATGCCATGGTTATATGTGGAATTGAGCCCCAAAATACATTCTGCTGCTTCTCCTGAGTACGGGGATACCACATGTGTGGGACTTTTTGGGAGCCTAGCCGTGTACGGGGCCCCGAAAAGCCTTCAAGATTTCTAAGGGCATAAATTTTTGATTTCACTCCTCACTACCTATCATAGTTTTGAAGGCCATAACATGCCAAGATGGCACACAACCCCCCCAAATGACCCCATTTTGGAAAGAAGACACCCCAAGCTATTTGCTGAGAGGCATGTTGAGTCCATGGAATATTTTATTTTTTTGCCCCAAGTGATTGAATATTGACCAAAAAATAAAAAATAAATTACAAAACGTTGTCACTAAATTATATATTTCTCACACATGCCATGGTTATATGTGGAATTGCACCCAAAAATACATTCTGCTGCTTCTCCTGAGTACGGAGATACCACATGTGTGGGACTTTTTGGGAGCCTAGCCAAGTACGGGACCCAAAAACCAATCACCGCCTTCACGATTTGTGTGAGTGAAATCAAAAATTTATGTCCTTAGAAATCTTGAAGGTGGTGATTGGTTTTCGGGGTCCCGTACGCAGGTAAGCTCCCAAAAAGTCCCACACATGTGGTATCCCCGTACTCAGGAGAAGCAGCAGAATGTATTTTGGGGTGCAATACCACATATAACCATGGCATGTGTGAGAAATATATCATTTAGTGACAACGTTTTGTAATTTATTTTTTATTTATTTTTTTGGTCAATATTCAATCACTTGGGGCATTGGGGCATTGTATGGCCTTCAAAACTATGATAGGTAGTGAGGAGTAAAATCAAAAATGTATGCCCTTAGAAATCTTGAAGGTGGTGATTGGTTTTCGGGGTCCTGTACACGGCTAGGCTCCCAAAAAGTCCCACACATGTGGTATCCCTGTACTCAGGAGAAGCAGCAGAATGTATTTTGGGGTGCAATTCCACATATAACCATGGCATGTGAGAGAAATATATCATTTAGTGACAACTTTGTGCAAAAAAAATCAGTTTGTCATATTCACACAACTTGTGTCAAAATATAAAATATTCCATGGACTCGACATGCCTCTCAGCAAATAGCTTGGGGTGTCTACTTTCCAAAATGGGGTCATTTGGGGGGGGTTTTGTGCTATTTTGGCATTTTATGGCCTTCGAAACTGTGATAGGTAGTGAGGAGTAAAATAAAAAATTTGCGCCCTTAGAAATGCTGAAGGCGGTGCTTGGTTTTCGGGGTCCCGTACGTGGCTAGGCTCCCAAAAAGTCCCACACATGTGGTATCCCCGTACTCAGAAGAAGCAGCAGAATGTATTTTGGGGAGCAATTCCACATATAACCAAGGCATGTGTGAGCAATATATCATTTAGTGACAACTTTTTGTAAATTATTATTATTTTTTTTTTTTTTGCCATTATTCAATCACTTGGGACAAAAAAAAAATATTCAATGGACTCAACATGCCTCTCAGCAGTTTCCTTGGGGTGTCTACTTTCCAAAATGGGGTCATTTGGGGGGGGGGGTTTTGTACTGCCTTGCCATTTTAGCACCTCAAGAAATGAGGTGCTAAAAAAATAAGATAAAATAAAAGTTGTGTAAATTCCAGAAAATGTACCCTAGTTTGTAGACGCTATCATTTCTCTTTCGTTCATAGACGGACACAGCCTTCATTGACCTTAGGGTTATGCTTCTTCCTACCAGGAGATTTAGGCAGAATTCTACAGCACTTAAGGTGTTAAAAACTTTCCTTCATGCCGCTCCTCCCAGGGGGCGTGGCTCCCCCAGGCATAACCCACACCCTGCTCTAGCAGCCTCAGTTTGTTTTCTGCCTAACGACAGGAGGTCAGGCTCTCTCTGGAGTTCCTGGACTCGAGTTTTTTTCTTGCGATTTTTTCTCGCTTTTTATTATTTTTGTTCCTGCATTTTTGAATCCTGCGATTCTTCTATCAACAGCCGACTGGGTGACGGGCTGGGTCCTCGACCCTTGTAGTCCCCCCAGGTTCGGCCTTCGAGCGTGTGCCGGCCCCCCGCTCTGCTTTGGGACATCCACGACAGGCCCTGTTGCTCCAGGGGCGGCCGGGGAACTTTGGTTCTAGGGCGCACATATGACCGGTCTCTATGGCCTTGTCACAGTGTGTCTGGCCGACAGCCATGCCGTTCGCGGACGTTGGTTCTGTCTGGGATACCTCCAGCCGGGTAGTCACAGGACGGGTAAGTAGTGGCCTCTTACTCAGGTAAGTGGTCTGGCTGGAATGTTTCCCTGGGGAGGTCGACTGAGGGTTTTTTCCCTGCTTTCCTCTCTCCCTTATTCCTCTCCCTCCTTCCCCCTTGGGGTGACGGCTGTGCGGGTTTTTTTTTTTTTTTTTTTCTGGGGTTCATGTTCACTGTACCCGTGGTATGGCGGGGGCTGTTTGTGTCACTGCAGGGGACTGTGGTGTACTTTTCTGGGCGTTAGCTGTGTGCTGTGTGGTGATTTTTGTGGCTGACAGTTTGAGGTACACTGTCTTTTTAAATCTGCGCCACGGCGGCCATTTTGCCGGAGCCGCGATTGCATTGTTCGGCGGCCATTTTCTTGTGGCCAGCTCTGTTTTCAGCTCTAGTTTGGCCTCTTGTGGCGGTTTCGACAGGGAAAAAGAACGGGAATCCGTGTGAGGGGACAGACGCAGCGCTGCAGCTCCACCAGCACAGCTTGTCTTTCACAGACCGCGCTATACAGCACAGCTTGTCCTTCACAGTCCGCGCTATACCGGGAGGGTGGTGAGTCCCAGAGGCCCCCATACTGTTCTGGCAGCCAGGAGGTGACCTGTGGGGAATTTTTTTCCTGCTTTAGCAGTGGGGGTGTCACGGTAGCTGAACTATGGAGCCTGAATCAGGCCCCTCATTCCTAACAATGCCGGAGTTAACCCTTAACGCCCCTTCCCCTGCCACATCTGTTGAGGCGGTGTCGGCTGTCCTGGAGTCTTTTCTCACCAGGTTTGAAGCAGCCAGTGCTTGGTTGGGGGGTAAAAAGCCCCCCCCCCCGGAACCTGCTTCTGGGGATGTCTCTGACACAGAATCAGATCATGCTATTGTTGCTTCTGGTTCTGTAATGTCGGAAGATGCGGGCTTAACCCACATGGACAGCGAGGATGACTCTGCTGCGGAGTCTGCTGACAAGGAATTTGTTGGAGCTCTTATTACAGCGGTGCGTGAGACTCTACATATTGAGGATGCGGCGGAGACACCAGCGGTGTCAGTCCTTTTTGGGTTCCGCAAACCACCGCGTGCCGCTAAAGTGTTCCCCTGTGTTCCTTATTTGGACAATATGTTATATAAGGAATGGGATACGCCGCAAAAAGCTTTTACTGTTCCTAAGAGCTTTGCTACCCATTACCCCCTTGAGGAGGACTTCTTAAAAAAGTGGGTCTCTCCTCCGTCAGTGGACCCTCCTGTGTCCAGACTGAGCAAGGCTACTACGTTGCCTGTGGAGGGGGCTCCTGCATTCAAGTACCCCGCTGATAGGAGAGTGGAGGCCGTGGGCCGCTCACTATTCTCGGTAGTGGGTTCGGCGGTGAGGCCGGCTCTGGCCGGGACCCTGGTGGCGCAAACCCTGACAGAAAGAGCTAAGCTCCTGCTGCAGGAGCTGGAGGTCCAAGGTGCTTCCGAGCACGACAGGAAAAGGTCCGCAAGGTTCTAGAGCCCCTGCTGCAGGGCGAAAGCGCCCCTGGTTTAACAAACCCAACAAGCCTGCGGACAAACCTGCTTCCGCATGAAGGTCCGCCCCCGCCCGGGTCTCGGGTGGGGGGGGCAGCTTCACGAATTCGCAGATCGGTGGAAGTCTCTTCTATCCGACCGTTGGGTTTGCGAGGTGGTTGCCTCGGGGGACAAGATAGAGTTTCTGTCTTGCCCCCCAAACAGATTTTTTCCCTCCAACCTCCAGCTTCCTCCGGATCGTCGGCTAGTCCTGTCCGGGGCTATCCAGGATCTTCTGGACAGGGGGGTGGTTGTGCCGGTTCCCTCGCAGGAACGGTTTCAGGGGTTCTACTCCAATCTGTTCGTGGTCCCCAAGAAGGGAGGGGTTCGCCCTATCCTGGACCTAAAGGCCCTCAACTCCTTTGTCAAAGTGCAAAGATTCAGGATGGAGTCGGTCCGATCGATCATAGCGGCCCTCCACCAGGGGGACTTCATGGCGTCCTTGGACATCATGGACGCATACCTGCATGTTCCCATTTGCTCAAGACACCAGAGGTATCTGCGCTTTGCGATCGGAGAGGACCACTTTCAGTTTGTGGCCCTCCCGTTCGGTCTGGCTTCGGCACCACGGGTTTTCACCAAGGTGCTCGCCCCGATCCTGGCTGCGGCAGCGAGGGATCGCTATCGTGGGATACCTGGACGACCTTCTCCTGAGAGCTTCTTCAGGCTCAGAGTTAGAGGAGGACGTGTCCATCACGTGTCGGACTCCCCAAGAGTTCGGCTGGATTCTGAATCTAAAAAAGTCAGTGCTGGTTCCGTCCCAGAGACTAGAACACCTGGGTCTGGTTTTGGATTCGGGGGAGGCAAGAGTGTTCCTCCCATCGGAAAAACTGGAGACCCTGCATTCTGCAGTGAGACAGTTGTCGACCCAGAAGTGGTCATCTCTTCGCTTCTGCATGAGGGTTCTGGGTCTGATGGTAGCCTCCTTCGAGGCGGTTCCGTATGCCCAATTCCACACCAGGGTACTTCAGAAAGAGATTCCGTCACGTTGGAACAGGGTCCCATCTTCTCTGGATCGCCAGATTCGGTTGAGCCATCTGGCCAAGTCTTCCCTGGCGTGGTGGCTGACGTCTACAGTGCTTCGGTCCGGGAAGTCTTTTCTTCCGTGCCGCTGGACAGTGGTCACGACGGATGCCAGCCTCTTCGGCTGGGGGGCGTCTGGGGCACCCAGTCAGCCCAGGGGCGCTGGACTCGGGAGGAGTCCCGCCTGCCGATCAATATCCTGGATCTCTGAGCAATCAAGCTGTGCCTTGCCAGGTGGTCCCTGGAACTGCAGGGCCGTCCTGTCAGGATCCAGTCCGACAACGCCACGGCCGTGGCATACGTCAATCATCAGGGCGGCACAAGGAGCTCGGCTGCAGCGACGGAGGTCGCTCACATACTTCGGTGGGCCGAAAGGTCCGTTCCGGCTCTGTCGGCCGTATACATTCCGGGGGTTCAGAATTGGCAAGCCGACTTCATAAGTCGCATGACTCTGGATCAAGGGGAGTGGTCTCTCCACCCGGAGGTGTTTCAGAGCCTGTGCCAAAAATGGGGCACTCCAGATGTGGACCTTCTGGCGTCCCGTCTCAATCGGAAGGTGCCACGGTTCGTGGCCAGGTCAAAAGACCCGTGGGCGGACGCGTCAGACGCGTTGGTGGCTCCCTGGGGTCACTATCACCTGATTTACGCCTTCCCTCCTCTAAGGCTCCTCCCTCGCCTGCTGCGCAGGGCGGAAGCCGAAGGGATTCCAACGATCCTGATCGCCCCAGACTGGCCACGTTGCTCTTGGTACGCGGACCTGGTACGTCTGGTGGCAGACGCCCCCTGGCGTTTGCCTCTGAGGGAAGATCTCCTGTCTCAGGGTCCGATCTTCCATCCTGCTTTACGGTCACTGGCTTTAACGGCGTGGCTGTTGAAAGCCAGGTACTGAAGGACCGGGGCCTGTCGGGCCCGGTAATCTCTACCATGCTGCGTGCACGGAAGTCCACTTCAAGAAAGATTTACCATCGTACATGGAAAGCCTACATCTCTATGTGTGAGGAGATGAAGTGGCACCCCCGTACATACGTGGTGTCCCGGATCCTGCTGTTCCTTCAGCGGGGTGTGGACCAGGCTCTTGCCTTGAGCACGATCAAGAGCCAGATTTCTGCTCTGGCTGTTTATTTTCAGCGTCCCTTGGCGGCGCACTCCCTAATTCGCATGTTTGTGCAGGGGGTCCGTCATGTGGCCCCTCCGGTGCGCCCCCCACTGCCTTCATGGGACTTGAATTTGGTCCTCTCGGCGCTTCAGCGTGCCCCCTTTGAGGACATTCGGGAGATCCCTTTGCTGACTCTGTCACAGAAGGTGGTCTTTCTGGTTGCTATTACTTCTATCAGTAAGATCTATCTCCTCTCCCTTGACAGAACAGAGATCTCCTAAAAGCAGCTGTAAAAACGTGCGTGGACATGAGGCCTTAATAATAAAGAAATGTGAAAGGAGGTCCACATGTTGTGCTCCACCAAAAATTACACTTCAAGTGCTTGATCCCTTAAAGGGGTTGTAAAGGTTTGTTTTTTATTTTCTAAATAGGTTCCTTTAACCACTTGCTTACTGGGCACTTAAACCACCTTCGTTCCCGGAGCAATTTTCAGCTTTCAGCACTCTCACACTTTGAATGTTAATTACTCAGTCATACAACATTGTATCCAAATGATTTTTTTGTCCTTTTTTTCATAGAAACAGAGCTTTCTTTTGGTGGTATTTGATCACCTCTGGACTTTTTATTTTTTGCGCTATAAATGAAAAAAGGCGGAAAATTTTGAAAAAAAATGAATTTTTCTTAGTTTATGCGATAAAATTTAGCAAAATATTAATTTTTCTTCATAAATTTTGGCCACAATTTATACTGCTCCATGTCTTTGGTAAAAATAACCCAAATTAGTGGATATTATTTGCTCTTTGTGAAAGTTAGAGAGTCTACAAGCTATGGTGCAAATCATAAAAAAAATATCACACCTGTTGTACCGGTGCCTATCTCATTTCTTGGGGCTCTGAACACGCCAGGAAAGTACAAATACCCCCCAAATTACCCCTTTTTAGAAAGTAGACATTCCAAGGTATTTAGTAAGATGCATGATGAGGTTTTTGATGTTGTAATTTTTTCCCACAATTCTTTGCAAAATGAATATTTTTTTTATTTTTTTTTCCCCCTCACAAAATTGTCATTGTAATAGGTTATTTCTCTCACATGGCATGTGTATACCACAAATGACACCCAAAAATACATTCTGCTACTCCTCCTGAGTATGGCGATACCACATGTGTGAGACTTTTTTACAGCCTGACCACATACAGAGCCCCAATATGCAGGGAGCACCATCAGGTGTTCTAGGAGCATAAATTACACATCTAACTTGTTGACTACCTATTACACTTTTGAAGGCCCTGGAGCACCTGGACAATGGAAATGCCCACAAAGTGACCCCATTTTGGAAAGCTAACACCCCAACGTATAATCTATGAGGCATAATGAGTCTTTTGAACGATTCATTTTTTTCCAAACGTTTTTGGAAAATGTGGGAAAAAAATGAAAACGCATTTTTTTTACGCAAAGTTGTCCATTTATAAGATATTGCCAACACATAGCCTGTACATAGCAAAAATTACACCCCAAAATACATTCTGCTACTCCCCCTGAGTATGGCGATACCACATGTGTGGGACTTTTTCACAGCCTGGCCACATACAGAGCCCCAATATGCAGGGAGCACCATCAGGTGTTCTAGGAGCATAAATTACACATCTAACTTGTTGACTACCTATTACACTTTTGAAGGCCCTGGAGCACCTGGACAATGGAAATGCCCACAAAGTGACCCCATTTTGGAAAGCTAACACCCCAACGTATAATCTATGAGGCATAATGAGTCTTTTGAACGATTCATTTTTTTCCAAACGTTTTTGGAAAATGTGGGAAAAAAATGAAAACGCATTTTTTTTACGCAAAGTTGTCCATTTATAAGATATTGCCAACACATAGCCTGTACATAGCAAAAATTACACCCCAAAATACATTCTGCTACTCCCCCTGAGTATGGCGATACCACATGTGTGGGACTTTTTCACAGCCTGGCCACATACAGAGCCCCAATATGCAGGGAGCACCATCAGGTGTTCTAGGAGCATAAATTACACATCTAACTTGTTGACTACCTATTACACTTTTGAAGGCCCTAGAGCACCTGGACAATGGAAATGCCCACAAAGTGACCCCATTTTGGAAAGCTAGCACCCCAACATATAATCTATGAGGCATAATGAGTCTTTTGAACGATTCATTTTTTTCCAAACGTTTCTGGAAAATGTGGAAAAAAAATGAAAACGCAATTTTTTTATGCAAAGTTGTCCATTTATAAGATATTGCCAACACATAGCCTGTACATAGCAAAAATTACACCCCAAAATACATTCTGCTGCTCCTCCTGAGTATGGCGATACCACATGTGTGGGACTTTTTCACAGCCTGACCACATACAGAGGCCCAACATGCAAGGAAGACCAACCGGTGTTCTAGGGACACATAGCATACACATGACAAGAATTACACACCAAAATACATTATGCTAAGCAAAGGGTAAACAAAAAATGTACCTGTGGTTTTAGTAGCGCAGTTGTCCACGGGACGATAGCACTGGTCCAGGCAGCAGGCAGGGACTTGGTCAGCAAAAGAAAATGCAATTGTCCAGGCAACAGGCATGATGGCATAGGTCCTACAGGCAGCAGGCAGAAGTAGGGCCTCGTTCAGGACAGAATGGGGACAGGGGTAGAGGCTTCTCCCACCCAAATCTCTTTGAAGCCTCCGGGCAACCAGACCCTAATCTAGAATGAGAAAACAAAAACAATAGTTTTCTTCATCCAGAAAAACAATTCTGGAGCCCCTCACATGTGAGACCCCTGTGCTTTGAATCCCACTAGTCCACTGGCAGGGTAAAAGATCAGTCCAAGAGGCAGGCAAAAAGAATGGTCAAACGGTCCAGGGTCAGTTCCAGATCAGGCAGAGGTATAAACAGAATCGGTAGGCATAAGCGTGGTCAAATAACAGTCCAGGGTCAGTTCCATATCAGGCAGAGGTATAAACAGAATCGGTAGGCAAAAGCGTGGTCAAATAACAGTCCAGGGTCAGTTCCATATCAGGCAGAGGTATAAACAAAATCGGTAGGCAGAATCGTGGTCAAATAACAAGCCAGGGTCAAATACAGAGCAAGCAGAGGCATAAGGGGTGTAAAGGTAAATGGCAGGAAGTGACTAATAATTTAGTAAGGAATGATAACGGCGGAAACAGCCGTCTATGCAGAGGCCTGGTTGGGAAGGGCATTGGGCACAATAAAAACGGGTGTCTCTTCTCACTCCATCTTTTGAGCACACCCGGCATTTTTTTTGGGAATTTCGGCCTGTTGGTCCGGGAGGGATTTTATCTGGGAAGTGGCGCTCGTAGAGTCGGCTTACCACATCGGATCGAATGGTTGCTGGTGGGTTGCTGGTGTATAAAAGGGCAGTGGTGATTTCCTCCTGGAAGTAAAGGTAGGATTTGGGTCTTGGAGTGGATTTTCGATATAATACGTACGTGTTGTATATGGCCAAATTGAATAAGTAAATTGAAACTTTTTTATACCACTGGTATGATCGTCTTGTGGAAAGGTAGGGCTCGATCATTTGATCATTGAAATCGACACCCCCCATGAACTTATTGTATTCGTGGATACATTTAGGTTTCTGGATTTGCCCATTCCTCCTTCTGATGGTAACGCATGTATTGTTGTGGATGGTAGAAAGCACGTACACATCCCTTTTGTCCCTCCATTTCACGGCCAGAACTTCCTCATTGCGTGCACTCGCCGTCTCCCCTTTTCTTAGCTTCTTGGTGACGAGGCTTTGAGGAAAGCCCTTCCGGTTCGACCGTACGGTGCCGCATGCGGGTGTCTTCTTTCTATACAGGTTTCGGAAAAGGGGCAAACTTGTGTAGAAATTGTCCACATACAAGTGGTAGCCTTTCTCCATGAGCGGGTTTAGGAGTTGCCAAACAATTTTCCCGCTGGTTCCTATGTAGTCTGGGCAATTAGGGGGGTGTAGCTGGCTGTCCTTTCCTTCATATATGTTGAAGGCATAGGTATATCTGGTGGCACGGTCACATAATTTGTAGAGCTTCACTCCATAGCGGGCCCTTTTGGAGGGCATAAATTGCTTTATGCCGAGCCTGCCAGAAAATTTGACAAGTGACTCGTCAACACAGATGTTTTGGTCCGGGGTAAACAACTGGGGGAAAATTTGGGAAAAATAATCTAGTAGTGGCCGAATCTTATAAAGTTTGTCAAAATTTGGGTCATCTCGGGGAGGGCACTGGGTATTGTCACTATAGTGTAGGAATCGCATGATCATTTGATATCTGGACCTGGGCATTTTTGAGGAAAAGACGGGCATGTGGTATATGGGGCGTTTTGACCAATATGAACGTACTTCATTTTTGTGGTTTAGTCCCATACAGAATACGAGGCCCAAAAATTTTTTAAACTCTTCCACTGTAAGGGGTCTCCATTGGAAGGGACGGGCATAATAGGATGTGGGGTGACTGGAAATACATTGTTGGGCATAGAGATTGGACTGGGAAACAATTGAGGAAAGCAAGTCCTCAGTAAAAATTAAACTGAAAAAATCTATTGGGGCAAAATTTTCTGTGTCCACTTGGACTCCTGGCTGGGCAGTGAAAGGGGGAATGTTGGCTTCTCCTGAATTAGGAGGAAGCCACAAGGGGTACTGAAGGGAATAGGGAAGGCTGGCATGGGACCTACTGGTACGTGACCTTGCTTGACGAGGTGTTGCGGTTCTGGTGGATGGCACAGCGGTGCTGGTGGATGGCACAGCAGTGCTGGTGGATGGCACAGCAGTGCTGGTGGATGGCACAGCAGTGCTGGTGGATGGCACTGCCTCCTTAGCAATACGCCTTCGTCTGGCGGGCGGACCCTCTTCCTCCTCTTCTTCCTCTTCTTCCTCTTTCTCCTCTTCTTCCTCTTCTTCCTCCTCTTCCTCATCTTCCCCCTCTTCCTCCTCTTCCTCATCTTCCCTCTCTTCCTCCTCTTCCTCCTCTTCCTCTTCACTGCTAACTATCGGCTCATAGTCAACATCAGATCCGGCGTCTGACCTTGCGGAGGAATCCGAATCGCAGAGCTCCCCGTTGCTCTCGTCGGCCGCAATAATTTCGTATGCCTCCGTAAGTGAAAAAGATCTTTTAGCCATGACAAAAGATGGCACGTGGCACTGATGACACTGACAGGTGGCACTGACGGCAAATGGGACTGGCAGATGGCACGGGCAGATGGCAGATGGCACTGATGGCAGGTAGCACTGATGGCAGGTGGCACTGATGGCAGGTGGCACTGATGGCACTGATGGCTGACGGCACTGATGGCACGGGCAGATGGCACGGGCAGGTGGCACTGGCGGCAGGTGGCACTGATGGCAGGTGGCACTGATGGCTGACGGCACTGATGGCACGGGCAGATGGCACGGGCAGGTGGCACGGGCAGGTGGCACTGGCGGCAGGTGGCACTGATGGCTGACGGCACTGATGGCACGGGCAGATGGCACGGGCAGGTGGCACGGGCAGGTGGCACTGGCAGGTGGCACTTTTGGCAGATTGCACTTTTGGCAGATTGCACTTTTGGCAGGTGGCACTGATGGCAGGGGCAGGTGGCACTGATGGCAGGGGCAGGTGGCACTGATGGCAGGGGCAGGTGGCTCTGATAAATGCACTGGCTGGTGGCACTGGCTGATGGCACTGGAAGGTGGCACTGGAAGGTGGCACTGGAAGGTGGCACTGGCAGGGACTGTGGGTAGTGTTTGTGTCACTCACTGTTTTTTTTTTTTGACTGTAACGATGGATGCACTGTAAAAGGCTTTCTCTCCTCACACGCGGTCTGTGTGTAAGGAGAGAAAGCCGGCGATGAGAGATGATCTCATTTGTTTACATTCGAGATCATCTCTCATTGGACGGCTAGATCGAATGCTGAATGGCCGCTGTGATTGGCCATTCAGCACGATCTGTGATTGGCTGTGTCCGAGGGACACGGCCAACACAGTTTTCTGCAGAAGCGCGCTCGCGGGGACGCGCTTCCAGCAGAGAAACGACAGGCCGTTTAAAAACGGCCACTTGGCACTTCAGGTCCGCGCTGCAGACGTATTTTTACTATAGCGCGGATCTGAAGTGGTTAAGCTAGTGCATTGTTGGTTCACTTACCTTTTCCTTCGAGTTCCCTTCTAAATGTTTGTTCTCTTTGTTTTCTTTGTCTGAATTTCTCACTTCCTGTTGCTCCTCAGTAAGCTGTTCAGTAAGCTGTTCTGGCTGACTAACTACCGCATGATGGTGGAAAGCTTACTGAGGAGAAACAGGAAGTGAGAAATTCAGACAAAGAAAAAAAACATTTATAAGGGAAATCGAAGAAAAAGGTAAGTGAACCAACAATGTACTAGCTTAAAGGAACCTGTTTAGAAAATAAAAAACAAACCTTTACAAGCCCTTTAAAGTGTTACTAAACCCAGGACCCTGCATTCACTATATGTGGCCTCCCACAGTACACAGAATATGGAAATGCAATAGTTTTAGTAAATATAAACTGCTAAATACCTTTTTCTCATCAGCAGTTAGAGCAGTCTTGTGACTACTATCAGTGTCTGGTTAAAGCATGTAGGAGGAGTTTTCTTTTCTCCCATGATTGTCCTATGAGGATGCAGGATCCCTGAACCTCTGTCTGGACAGTGCTGATTGTGCCTGTGCTGATCAAATGGGCTTTCCCAAGATATAAAAAAAAAACTCTAGCAATACACAACAAACTGAGAATGTGCAGCTTATCTCTTAGCCTCTGTACTATCTGGAGATGGCTTGGGGACTCTGGAAGAAGGGGTGGATCAGAGGTGACAGGATCAAACAGCCTTTTAACACAATGCAGAGGATTAACCCCTTATGTTCTACAGTGAGTAAACCATGTATGGTTTACTGCATACATTATACAGACTGATTATACTGTTGTGGGTTTAGTAACACTCACCTTACACTTTGACATATGGGCAATAGGTCTTATGTGCCTGTCCCTTTAAGGGCTATCAGCAGACGTGGTTGATTTTTTTAAAAACACTCTCCCCCAGATCCGTTCACACCACGTATGATTTCCACCAATTCCACTGCTGAAAACTCAGAGGTAAAACATACATACAATTTATTAAAAACGTGTATATAAAATATCACTCACATTTAAAAGTGCACTGCTAGCTGGAGCACAACAGGCAAACCGCATGTGTAATGATTTGGGTCACCATGTGGGGCATCACCATTAGATCCTGTAGCTTGTGAATGGATAATAGACCATTGTGCCTTAAGGTTACAAGCTTCCAGGTAACAAATATCAGATACCTCCTGTGCTTGCTTCCACCAAGTCTGTACAAACATCCTGCAACACCAGCTATACCTCTTACGTGCTTCACTGTGGGCGTGGCTTCTTCAGAGGGATAGGACCTATTTATTAGAGGGAGGGATTCCCTCTGAAGAAGCCAAACCCATGACGTAACGCGTAAGGGGAGGGGGGAGGGCAGAGTCGGTGACACAGGACATTTGTACAGACTGGAAGGTGACCACTACACACAATAGCACAGACCTAGCAATCTGGCACTGTGCATGTGAGAAAATAACATTTGGGACAGAGATGCTCTGTCTGTCACAAAGATTCAGAAACACATTCAAGAAGCTATGGGCATCTGCAGTTAAGCTATTGGAAGATAGGAAATCATGCATAATATTCTGTTGTGGTCTCGATTTAGCAGCATGGACAGTACATGTAACTGAGACTTTCTCTCTCTACCTCTTTCTGGGGGTTTTCAAAGCCCCTCCCAGAGACAGGAAGTGGTAATTAATAAATATACATAACACTGTGATATTAGCAGCTAATAGTAGAGGGCAGCAGATCCCTTTACCTTAATAACTATGTTAGAAAGAAGAATTATCCAAAACTTAGGTGAATGCATCTGCAAAGCATTCAATAAGTTATGGCTTTATCCCAGACAGTAAGTTCATAATTGAACTATTTAGAATAGAAAAGTTTTTTGTTTTTTTTTAACTATTGCATTTTCATGTTCTGTGTACTGCGGAAGGCCACATATAGTGAAAGCAGGGTCCTGGGTTTAGTATCACTTTTTTTTTTTTTTGGGGGGGGGGGGGGGGACACCAGTCCTGGAGGTACTGCAATACCAGGTCGATGCGTGGAGTGGACAGAGCAAGCTCTTCTTCCATCTCCCTGTTCTAAAAATCAATTTAATATATGGTTATAAAAAGTTTTGTTGTAATCACAAAATACAGCAACAAGTTATATAACAATATAGATATAAGAAATATATACTTCATCTGTTCCAATTATTACAAATGGAGAAATGGATTGAATTTTCGAAATGGAAGATTATCTAATAATATCAAAGTCTAGAAAAAACCTCCAGGGAAATTAAATAATGCATTCTTTAACAAGAACAGCTATTAAGATCTGTAGAAGTGACAACATATAATCAATTAGCATGTGTATTTACTCCCACTGCAGTGGGATAATAGCTTATGTGCAACCTTGCTAAGATAATCTGTTGTAAAACTCCAGAAAAGCACAGGTGTTCAGATCACAGATATTGGATATTTGGCATCTAATGCTTATTTATTTAGTATTGAAGCCTTTTTTTCTATAATGCAAATTTTGACCTCTCCTATTGCCGCGTACACATGATCGGGCTTTTGCCCGGCCAAAAGGACATCGTAATTCCAACGAATTCCATTGGAGTAAAATAGAACTTCCGATGGGGCATACACACTGTAGGAATTTCCTATGTAAAAAGTCCGTCTGACTTTTTCCATCGGAAATTCCGATCATGTGTATGCGGCATTTCTGTAAGTTTGAAGTCTTATAACTAATTCACATCAGGGGCGGACTGACAACTCATGGGGCCCCCGGGCAATAGAAGATTATGGGGCCCCTCTGACTTACAGATGGCCACCACGCCAGGAGGCAGTGCAGAGGCAGGGCAGCTAAAATCTTGGGATCTTCACATTAAAAGCATGTCAATTTCGGACATATCAGGGACAGATCTAAAAAAAACACAGATTTTTACATACTGTCCCTGGTTTTACTGAGCCTGGCAACCCTGATGGGGCCCCCTAGTGGCATGGGGCCCTCGGGCAGTGACTCAATGGTCAGTCCGCCCCTGTTTCACATTATAGTAAATCAAAAGTGCTGCATTAGTTGGAAAGAGTACTTGTCACCACAATGAGGATAAAGTGAATCAATACTCAATAACTAATATCTAATAATACAAGTTTAGTATAATTTCAAAAGTTGTTTTTAACCTTTTTCCAATATTTAGACTTTATTAAAATAACACCTGGTGGTCTTACCAGTAAAGTCCTTGTTCCAGTACTTCCTGTTATGTAGTGGCCATTAGCCCCCAATTGAGCTTCTGTGTTGTCACCCTGGCATGCGTTCTTGGTTTAGACTACAAGTGGCCATGTCAACATGCACCTCCCATGCATCATCCACCATTGTCACTACCAGGAAGCAGTGGCATACTACAGGTGGTGTGGATTCGCTGGGGGTATGGTGCTGCATCACAAAAAAAAGTCTTGCAGCCGCAGCACCCCCAGTGAGTCTGCAACCTGTTCTTCAGTGACAGTGGGAGCTCAGAGTGAGAGAAAGTCCTCTTCCCTGCTCTGATAATGACAGAGCCAAGAGCAGGACTTCCCCCACTCTAAGCTCCAAATGCATATAGTCGTTTGGTGAGTGAGCTTAGAGAGGAGAGAGAGCTTTAAATAAAGATTCAGTACCTGGAAGGTACATGGGGATTTCTGTACTGAGAAGGGAGGTTTATTTACTGAGGGGTCTGTGCTGGGAGGAGGGGGGTTCTGTGCTGAGGGGGTCTATACTTGGGGAAAGGGGACGTCATAAACTTGATGGAGATTGAGCTATCCAAAAAACCCTTGTACTGGTGACAGGAGATGTAAGGACAAGAGTGTCACGACGACAGACGTAGCAGGCAGTGGCAGCTGTTGGTTGCAGGGCACGGATGACCAAGGATCACCACACTTGATCATCGGACAGGACACAAGCCAAAAGGTCATCAACAGCTGGGCAGCAAGGTACAGTAACATCAGGGAGAGGCAGGGTCAGGATACAAGCCATTGTCAATTCACAGGTGGGAAGGGAAGGACAGGAACGTATTCCAGAAGTGGAGTCAGGGTACAAGCCAAGGTCACAACAGGTAAGCAGGAACCCAAAGACAAGTCAGAGGCAAGCTGGGTCATGCACGGGAAGGCAAATATAGCAGGTCAGGGCACGGGTAAATCAGGAACTAGCTGAAGACCGTTTAGCAATTTGTACTTGTCACAATCCAACTTAACCACTTCCCTACCGAGTCATAGTAAAATGACGTCGGCAGGGACCTTTCGTCCTTCAGACTGGACGTCATATGACGTCCTTGCATTCCCGGCTGCTAGGGGGCGCGCGCGCGCCCCCCGCCGCATTGCTTGGGACCCGGTGCGCGTGCCCGGCAGCCGCGATGTCCGCCGGGCACCCGCGATTGCCCGCAATCACGGCAGGACCATGGATCTGTGTGTGTAAACATACAGATCCATGTCCTGTCAGCGGTGAGGAGACTAATGTGTGTTCCCAGTACAGAGGAACACACATCGATCTCCTCCCCTTGTGAGTCCCCCTCCCCCTACAGTTAGAACACACTTTAGGGAACATATTTAACCCCTTCAGCGCCCCCTAGTGTTAACCCCTTCCCTGCCAGTCACATTTACACAGTAATCAGTGCAGTTTTATAGCAATCGCTGTGTAAATGTGAATGGTCCCAAAAATGTGTCAAAAGTGTACGATATGTCCGCCGCAATGTCACGGTCACAATAAAAATCGCAGATCGCCGCCATTACTAGTAAAAAAATTAAAATGCCATAATTCTATTCTCTATTTTGTAGACGTTATAACTTTTGCGCAAACCGATCAAATACGCTTATTGCAATTTTTCCTTTTTTTTACCAAAAATATGTAGAAGAATACGTATCGGTCTAAACTGAGGGAAAAAAAATATTTAAAAAAAAAATTATATTTATTAAATCAAAAAGTAAAAGATATTGGGCTAGATTCACAACGGAGTTACGACGGCGTATCTCCGGATATGCCGTCGTAACTCTGAGTTGCGGGGTCGTATCTGTGTGACTGATTCATAGAATCAGTTACGCATAGATTTCCCTAAGATCCGACCTGCCATTGTATCTTAGGCTGCATATTTCCGCTGGCCGCTAGGTGGCGCTTCCGTATATTTCCGCAAGGAATATGCAAATTAGGTAGTTACGCCGATTCAGAAACGTACGTCCGCCCGGCGCATTTTTTTACGTAGTTTACGTTAGGCTTTTTCCGGCATAAAGTTACCCCTGCTATATGAGGCGTATCCTATGTTAAGTATGGATATCGTTCCCGCCTCGAATTTAGAAAATTTTACGTCGTTTGCGTAAGTCGTTCGCGAATAGGGCTGGACGTAATTTACGTTCACGTCTAAAGCAATGACGATTTGCTGCGTAATTTCGAGCATGCGCACTGGGATTCTTTCACGAACGGCGCATGCGCCGTTTGTAAAAAACGTCAAATACGTGGGGTCACAGTGAATTTAAATAAAACACGCCCACATCATCCACATTTGAATTAGGCGGGCTTACGCCGGACAACATACGTTACGCCGCCGTAACTAAGGGCGCAAGTTCTTTCTGAATACAGAACTTGCGCCCTAATTTACGGCGGCGTAACGTATCTGAGATACGTTATGCCCCGCCTAAAGATACTCCAATGTATCTGAATCTGGCCCATAGTGTTTTTTTTCAAAATTGTCGCTCTTCTTTTGTTTATAGCGCAAAAAATAAAAACCGTAGAGGTGATCAAATACCACCAAAAGAAAGCTCTATTTGTAAGAAAATAAGGGCATCAATTTTGTTTGGGAGCCACGTCACACGACCGCGCAATTGTCATTCAAAGTGCGACAGCGCTGAAAACTAAAAATTGGTCTGGGCAGGAAGGGGGTGAAAATGCCCTGTACTGAAGTGGTTAAATAGACCATTTTTAGTCTTCTTGTTCCAATACGAACTGGGCTTTTCTTGCTGGATGTCTGTACTAGCGTGTAAGTGTGTCTGTACTAAATGGTCTGTGCTGTGGGTATAGCTGTACTGAGGGGATAGGAGGGGGGATTTAGAAATGTTAAGGGGTCAGTCTGTACTGAAAGGTTTGTGCTGGGGTAGAGGTCTGTATTGAGAGTTCTGTACCGGGGGGGGGGGGTTAGTCTGTGCTGGAGGGGTTGGCTTGTGTGGGGAAAGGGGCACTGAGGGGTCTGTCCTGAAGTAGCTCGGTCTGTTCGGAATGATCAGTTGACCGAATGGTACGGTGTGCCGTGCGCTACAGAGGAGATACATTTTGTTGGCCGTGATGCAAAGTATTCCGAATACGTCACATGTAACCCTCCTTCGCTGCTTTTGCTTAAACAGGAGTGGTTGGGCAAGGGGAGGTGGTAAAAACTCAACCACGCTATTATTTATTATGGGAAACATGATTCGGTATCAGTTTGGAGCCTTTTTCCATTTTGACTGTCTTCCACACCCCAGGTGTTCACCAAGGTATTAGCACCTGAGCTGGCCTTACTATGCACTCAGTGCATTCCCATTTTGGGATACGTGGATAATATCCTTCTGAGGAAACAGTACAGGCTTTATCCAACAATGTGATGTGGACAGTTCAGGCCCTAAATAGGTTCAGATGGTTCCCGAATCTTCAGAAATCGGTGCTGGAATAGACAAATTGCTTGGAGTATCTGGGTCTTATCCTGGACACAGCCCCAAAAAAAACCTCTAACAATTTTGCTACAAGACTTGAACTGCACAGGTAAGGAGCTGTTCTACTCTGTAATTCTGCATGAGTGTTCTGGGCTTTATGATAACCTCCAGCCAGGATAAGCTTGGGTTCGGTCCAAACCCATGTTCAGTCAAACTTGGAAGGAAGGAAGCAGTCAGTGCAAGCCCAATCAGCTGTAGCATGTGCCCCATATTCAGTGTCTACTATCACACATTAAAGGCTTACTTTTTTTGGTATGAAGAATAAGAGTATTTAGTTCCGCTTTTAATACCAGAAAATGTTAAATATACTCACTTGCAATCAGATGAAAATACATGCAGTAGTGATACAGTGCTTTGAAAAAGTATTCATACCACTTAAAAATTTCCACATGTTGTCATGTTACAACCAAAAATGTTTATGTATTTTATTGGGATTTTATGTGATAGTCCAACACAGTGGCACATAATTGTGAAGTCGAAGGAAAATGATAAATGTTTTTTTTTTAATCTAAAAAAAGTGTGGCACGCATTTGTATTCAGCACCCTTTACTCTGATACCCCTAACTAAAATCTAGTGGAACCATGTTTTAAAGCAATATGGCTTTGTTTGTTAAAAGCATACACGCTTTGCCTGCCTTGACACGCCCATTAGACTTTAGCCATCATTGTATTGTATTCATGTATTGTATTGTATTAGCTGTATTTAACACATCCTGTTAGAGGGATGCCCTTATATGGACATTTCCAGTGTGGAGGGGACATCCTGTGATGTCCCCTCCCATGGAGGAGGTGATTGGCTGCTGCAGCCATCACTTCCTGTTTGTGAGATCTTTTGTGATAATAAAAGGAGGCTGTGAGGGCTTCGACAGGGAGAGGCTGCCAGGATGAGGAGAACATAGCAGTACAGTAATGTTTGGTTATTGAATGAATAGGAAAGTGAATAAAAGGTGAGTGAATTTTAGCTTAAGATGCATTATATCAAAAAGACGAAATGTGTGCTTAATAGCACAAGGAGAAATGGCTGTGTGCTCTGCAAACAAGCGATTTTTCCATTACAGTGCTCTGGTCAGATGAGACCAAAGTTTTACTTTTTGGCCTAAAAGCAAAACGCTATACAGTAAAACCTTGGTTTGAGATTAACTTGGTTTGAGAGCGTTTTGCAAGACAAGCAAAATGTTTTAATACATTTTTCCTTGATATACAAGCAATGTCTTGATATAATAGTAGAGTCATGTCACCACTGAGTATAAAAAAGAAGAGAGGAGCCTCTAAGTGTAGCAATATGATTTAATTTAATGAAGGTACAACATTTAGCAACTTATTGTTACACTTAGAGGTGCCTCTCTTCTCTTTTATACCCTAAAAAAAATGCTTTGATATACAAGTGCTTTGGATTACAATGTGTCTGGAACGAATTATGCTTGCAAACCAAGGTTTTACTGTATATGAAAGAAAACTAACACTGCACATCACCCTAAGCACACCATACTGTGAAACATAATGGTGGCAACATCATGTTGTGGGGATGCTTTTCTTCAGCAGAGACAGAGAAGCTGGTCAGAGTTGAAGGGAGGATGGATGGATCCAAATACAGGGCAATCTTATGTGGCGTACACACGATCGGAAATTCTGACAAGAAAAGTCCAATGTGAGCTTTTGGTTGAAAATTTCGACCGTGTGTAGGCTCCATTGGAATTTTTCTGTCGGAAATTTCCACCAATAAAAATTAGAGAGCTGGTTCTCAAATTTTCCGACAAGAAAAGTTCTGTATGCAATTTTGACGCACCAAAAACCATGCATGCTCTGAATTAATTTGACGTATGCTCTGAATCATTGAACTTCATTTTTCTCGGCTCGTTGTAGTGTTGTTTGTCACCGCGTTCTTGACGATTGGGATTTGGTGTGACCATGTGTATGCAAGACAAGTTTGAGCCAAGATTCCGTCAGAAAAAAATCCACGGTTTTCTTGTTGGATTTTCCGATCGTGTGTACGCGGCATTAGAGTCTGCAAAAGACTTGAGACTGGGGTGGAGGTTCACCTTCCAGGAAGACAACAACCCTAAATATACTGTACAGACAGAGCTACAATAGAATGTTTTAGATCAAAGAATATTTATGCGTTAAAATGGCCCAGTCAGAGTCCAGACCTAAATCCAATTGAGAATCTGTGGCAAGACTTGAAAATTGCTGTTCACAGACGCTCTCCATCCAATCTGACAGAGATGGTGCAATTTTGCAAAGAAGAATGGGCAAATATTTTACTCTCTAGATGTGTAAAGCTGGTAGAGACGAGGCTCCCCTGGCCTATATATGAAAGTGTGGACCTCAAAAAAAACATACATAAAAAGTAGGGCTGTGGAAATTAACTATTAATTCACAGATTAATCTTTAATTTTTTTAATAGATCAATTTTATTTTGATCGATCAAAATTCTTTTGATTGGTACTCCCCTCTCCGCCGGCTTCCGGGCCTTCAGGGAAATCCACTGACGTCACGGACACTGGCAGGGCTTGCCATGTCCATCTGAAGGGCTCCTTTGCTGTGCCTTCATATCTGGATGCCGGCAGGACCTTACTATCTGCCACACGCAAGGGCTGTTACACTTCCCTCTATCACTTCCCTCTATCAACCTGGGATTCTACAACCATCCACTGGGAGTTGTGATAGTTCCCTTCACGGGACATCTACATGCCGACGAACTGATGTTAACCTCTCCTCATCGGGATATAGCAGTGGTATCATTGTACACATTTTTATACCATTATCATACTTGGTTTTTATGACTGCTTTTGCTACCGTTTGGTATTACTCGCACCATTTTTACAGTTTATGTAGCTACATAGATTTTATCTCCAGTGCAATATTTATTTTGTTACCTACTATAAAAGTTTTAATGCTATTCCCATCGAGTGCTGCCTTTGTGTGTTTTTTGTATCCTGCTATCCATTTTTCCAGTGGTTGGTAGCTGCACTGGGAATCAGCCTGCAAGGAGATCAGCTAAAAGTAGTTGGATCTGTATGTGCGTTATAATTAATCGAAATTAGTCGATTAATCGATAAAAAAAAAAACGATTAATCAAACACAAAAATTTTGATCAGTAACAGCCCTAATAAAAAGCTTACACATTGTAATGAAACCTGTTTGATACATCTGGTCTGGAAAATATTTTATGTGCTTTTGAACAAAATGAGTTGATTCAAAGATAGCAAGAAAGGATGTTCTGATGAATGATTTTAGCTTTAGGCAGGGCTTTTTTTCTCAGAAAATAGGTGCAGGAACTCAACCACGACCCCATTCAGATTTCACAAACAGTAGAAGGGTCTTAAAGGGGCATTAAATACCAGGATTGCATTACATACATAGTGCAGAGTTCAGGGGGTTACACACAGAGTGCAGAGCTGTCACTTGTAAACACAGAAACCAGACTTCTGTGTTTACAAGTGATTGTGGTGAGCAGGCACCAAAGGGTCTGAGCCAGAGGTGGTGGAACTGAGTTCCCCCCAAGTTCCCCCTGAAAGAAAGCCCTGGCTTTAGGTGACCTGAACATCAATCCTTACTTCGGCAGGTAGTCTGAAAGACATTTTTTTATTTTGTCTGATGTGGCTGCACATGACCAATTTTACATAAAGCACTCACTCCAAAAATGACTCATGAAAGGGCACACATTTGCTAGTAAGTATTTAAAGCTATGCTGCCTTTGTATGATTCATTTCAGTACTTATTTTGGCACATTATTTTATCAAATATTATAACTATTGCTTTAAAATTCATGAATGACTACATTTGTAGATGGTCACAACATGATCATAAATATTGGTTATCTTTTAGAAGATGAGAGGATATGACCCAGACACAGGATATCCTTTACCTTACAAAGCAAACAAAAAGCCACAAATCTGTGGTGTCATAAATGCAGATCTTGCTTGAAAAAAATTACTTTCGAACACTAATGCCGCGTACACACGGTCGTTTTTTGTGATGAAAAAAAACGACATTTTTAAAAACGTCATTTAAAATGACCGTGTGTGGGGAAAACATCGTTTTATGTCTTCTGAAAAACGACAAAAAAATAAATCGAACATGCTTCAATTTTTGTATGTCGTTTTTTGTGTCATTTAAAATGATAGTGTGTGGGTAAAACGATGTTTAAAACAACGTTTTTAAACCCGCGCATGCTCAGAAGCAAGTTATGACACAAGCTTAAATGGAACAGAGTGCCGTCGTACGTGCTGAACGTAACAGCGTTTTGCTAGAGCATTTTGAAAAAACGATGGTGTGTAGGCAACGTCGTTTTTTAAAATGAAGTTTGAAAAACGTTGTTTTGTTTCATGATAAAAAACGTCGTTTTATTTCATCACAAAAAACGACCGTGTGTACGCGGCATAAGACATACCTACTGTACTTATCTTTGTAAAGCAAGAGAGAATATAAAAAATACTTATCTGTGTTATAATTGTGGTGTTGGGAACCTGGTCACAACCTCAAAGCTGCTGGTTCATCTTCTGCTATGAGAGGAAGTCTATATGATGAGGAGGACCGCTTTCATTTTAATAAAACCATAACAGATCAGATGGAAATATCCACTACCCTACTCTGTCATGTAAATACAATTAGCTGCTAGAAAATTGTGAAAAAAGAAAAAGATGTTATAAATGAAAAGAAAACACCTCAGTCATGGCCTCTGATGCTTCTGGGAAACAAGGATAACATTGCTTCACTGCTGCCCCCTAGACACTCAAAATGCCATGATATTGTACTCCTGCGATAAGCTGAGGCGCATCTGGCAGAAATTTGAGGGCCAGATTCTTAGAGTAGATACGACGGCGTATCTCCAGATACGCCGTCGTATCTCTGCGTCCGGCCGGTCGTATCTATGCGCCTGATTCTTAGAATCAGTTACGCATAGATATCTATTAGATCCGACAGGCGTAAGTCTCTTACGCCGTCGGATCGTAACTGCATATTTACGCTGGCCGCTAGGGGCGTTTACGCTGATTTATGCGTCAAAATATGTAAATCAGCTAGATACGCCAATTCCCGAACGTACGCCCGGCCGACGCAGTACAGTTACGCCGTTTACGTTAGGCTTTTCCCGGCGTATAGTTACCCCTGCTATATGGTGGCGTAAGTGCGGCGTACCAATGTTCCTGCGTCTAAATTTGAAAAAGTTACATTGTTTGCGTAAGTCGTCCGTGAATGGGGCTGGACGTCATTTACGTTCACGTCAAAACCAATGACGTCCTTGCGGCGTACTTTAAAACAGTACATACTGGGAAATTCCACGGACGGCGCATGCGCTTCACTGCCCGTTTCCCTACTGCGCATGCTTGAGCGCCGCGGCCCGTCCTCACTGGGGGGGGGGGGGGGGTGGTGTCACTCCCACTGCAGTCTATCCCCTGAAGTGGGTGCAAATACTTGAAACTTTGCTTTTAAAGGGGTTGTAAAGGTAAAAAAAAAATCCCTAAATAGCTTCCTTTACCTTAGCACAGTCCTCCTTCACTTACCTCATCCTTCGATTTTGTTTGTAAATGTCCTTATTTCTTCTGAGAAATCCTAATTTCCTGTTCTTCTGTCTGTAACTACACACAGTAATGCAAAGCTTTCCCCCTGGTGTGAAGAAAACCCCTTGAGGGGGGAGGGGTTGAGCAGGAGTGTCAGGACGCCCACTAACACATAGCTCCTTTCTCTATATGCAAAGTAGATAGCGTCCTGACCCTCCTGCTTGCCCCCTTCCCCCTCAAGAGGCTTTCTCCACACCAGGGAGAAAGTGTCGCATTACTGTGTGTAGTTACAGACAGAAGAACAGAAAGTGAGGACATTTAAAAGCAAAATCGAAGGATGAGGTAAGTGAAGGAGGACTGCACTAATGTAAAGGAAGCTATTTAGGGAATTTTTTTTTCCCTTTACAACCCCTTTAAGTAAGTTTACTACAAACAAAAGAATAACATTTTGGCACAAGGGACATGACTTATCCTGAGTGCAGGGCCGGCCCTATGATGGGACCGGGTGGTACCATGGGTACCAGGCAGCCCTTTTAGGGGGGCAGCATACTGATGCCCGCCAGCCCGTTCCGCCAGCTCCGCTACCCAAATAAAATTGATGTCCTTTTTTTCCCACAAATAGAGCTTTCTTTTGGTGACATTTGATCACCTCTGCGGTTTTTATTTTCTGTGCTATAAATATATATATTTTTTAACTTTTTACTATAATAAATATCCCCAAAATTTAGAAAAATAAACTATTTTCTTCAGTTTAGGCCAATATGTATTCTTCTACATATTTTTGGTACAAAAAAAAACCACAATTAGCGTACATTGATTAGTTTGCGCAAAAGACATTGTGGCCGCCGGCAATTCACAGGTCCCTTTATACTCCTGGATACATGTATAGAGCCATGGCAGGTCCTTTTATACGCCTATATGCATGTATAGAGCCATGACAGGCCCTCTTTATACATCTATAGAGCCATGACAGGCCCTCGTTATACTCCTTTATACATGTATAGAGCCATGACAGGTCCTCTTTATATTCCTTTACATGTAAAGAGTCTCGACAGGTCCTCTATATACATGTATAGAGCCATGACAGGTCCTCTTTATACTTCTTTATACATGTATAGAGCCATGACATGTTCTCTTTATACATCTATAGAGCCATGACAGGCCCTCGTTATACTCCTTTATACATGTATAGAGCCATGTCAAGTACTCTTTATATTCCTTTACATGTAAAGAGTCTCGACAGGTCCTCTTTTTACATGTATAGAGCCATGACAGGTTCTCTTTATACATCTATAGAGCCATGACAGGCCCTCGTTATACTCCTTTATACATGTATAGAGCCATGTCAAGTACTCTTTATAGTCCTATATACATTTATAGAGCCATGACAGGTCCTCTTGATATTCCTTTACATGTAAAGAGTAATGACAGGTCCTCTATATACATGTATAGAGCCATGACAGGTCCTCTTTATACTCCTATACATGTATAGAGCAATGACAGGTCCTCTTTATACTCCTTTATACATGTATAGAGCCATGACGGGTCCCCTTTAGTTATTATGATATAAAATAATGAATGTGGGGGCCTTTTGGTTGGCGTGATTTTTTTTATGGGGGGGCAGCATTTAATTCTTGGTCCCAGGCAGCACAATGTCTTGGGCCGGCACTGCCTGAGTGAGATGTGTTCCTAGTGCTGCTGTGTCCTCCTTTACCGGAATCTTCTTCCTCTGTTCTCCTCCGATGTCTCCCGCCCCTGCCGTAATCTTCTGGTGCAGTGGAGGTTAATAGAAAAAAGGAGCTGTGACAGACGGTCATTAAGAGTACCTGAGTATGCCCTTCCTTTCCACCAAGCTGCTCCACTCATAGAATCCGGTGCTACCGCCACTATGAATGAAACAGAATTTATGAATACAGGGGACAGAGCTATCAATCATCTGTCCATCCTCCATTCACAGATCACGTATCACTCATATGAGTGGTAGTATGGCTTCTATAAATGGAGCAGATGTGTAAAAAAGGGCATGCCTAGTTGGGCAGTGTGTGTAAAGCTCACTGTACAGGGGTGGACAGGCAGGGAGGTAACTTTAATGCAGAAGAAACATACAGTATCCTACCTGTTCGCCCATTTTGAATACTTGCCATCAGAGGCGGCTCTAGGCTTTGTGAGGCCTTAGGCAAAACGTAGACATGAGGCCCCACTCGCCTATATTAAGAGCCTTAAATACTATGAACTATGAATTCACAGTTTTTAAAATGTTTTCTTACCAATTACTCTCTAATCAAATATCATTCAACATAGGGTATATATATATATATATATATATATATATATATATATATATATTTCTCCATTTACATGAAGGTCAGGTTAATATAACCCAACACAGAGTTCCCCCTTACACCAGAGTCTGCAGGATTCCCCCTTACAGTGCAAGAGGAAATTTGATGTAAAGGGGAATGCTGCAGATCATTATTTAAGAGGGAATGCTGCAGACTGGTGTAAAGGGGAACTCTGATGTAAGATGGGCTCTGGCGACCAGGGATCACCTTATATCAGAGTACACAGCATTCTCCTTTACATCAGGGTCCACAGAGTTTCAACTTGCATCTAAATTGGGAACTCTGATATGAAGGGGACTCTGGTGACCATAGACCACCTTACACAGAGTGAAAGGTTATGGGGGCGGGGGTTTACTAATATCAGGGGGAACTTTTAAATCGGTGCCTCTTTACCTTACTGTCTTCACTCTTACCTTACATCAGTGATCCCCCTCAGACTGGCCTTGCAGTGCTGTCACTGACGTCTTCTCAGGTGCACTTTGCAGGGCTCAGTCAGACGGTCCTCTCTAGGCTCCAGCTTGGTGGCTCTGGTTTCATCCTATATTATCCTCTCTGCAGTCTGCACACATCTGACTCCTCATGTGAACCCCATCCTGGCATCGCTCCTGCTCTTGTCTCCTCTGTAGGCCCCCCAGAGACTGCAGACATGATACATGAGATGGTCAGAGACTGTGCGGACGGACATGATACAGGTGATGGTCAGAGACTGTGCAGACATGATACAGGAGAAGGTCAGAAACAGTGCGGGCATGGACAAGGTCATCCAGTGCCCGGGGCGAAGTTGTCAAACTGCACCTCCCCCACTCCCCAGGTGGAGTAGGGGCTGGGGTGCAGTTTGTGGCGACATGCGCAGTTTAATAGCAGTACGCGTTATATTTAGCAATAAAGCTTTGGGCCAACAGTGTTGTAGAAACAATGTATCAGTGTGAGGAAAAAAAGCCTGTGTGTTGTGTCACTAGAAGGAATAAATGCCCCTGTGTCTGTGGTGTGAGTCTAAGGCCCCGTACACACGACCAAACATGTATGCTGAAACTGGTCCGCGGTTCCCCACCTCAGATATATGCCTCCCTCTCTCCCTGGCTTAAAGTAATCTGTACCCGTAAGAGGCATCAGTGGACTATTATATGGCCATTTTTCCCTTTTACATATTCTGTCATAAATTGTATACGTTTCTTTTGTAATTGTAGGGATATCTTGGGGTAGTCCTCTGCACTGCTTCGGGACCCATATTCTTCCTCCTAGGTTGTCAACACTCAGGCTTTCCTCTACTTCTACCCATTTCTTTTTTTCCCTTCCATCTCTCAGGAACCAATCCGTCATCCTCCTTAAAACTGAGGCCTCGTGGTACCTTTTGAAGTCGGGCAATTGGAGTCCTCCTTCCTGTCTAGGTCTAATTAGAGTTTTTACTGCTATACGTGATTTCCTTTCCCTCCATATAAATCCCCCCATTATCTTTCCCAATATTCTAAAAAAGGCTTCTGGAATTTTGGTCGGGAGGGTCTGGAAAACATATAGAACTTTAGGTAATATCATCATTTTTATTGTATTTGTATTGCCATCAATTGTCACCACTGTGCCATGCCATGCCATCAAACGCAACCACTGTGCCATGCCATCAAACGCAGCCACCGTGCCATCAAAACGCAGTCACTGTGCCATGCCATCAAAACGCAACCACTGTGCCATGCCATCAAAACCAGGGCTGTGGAGTCGGAGTCGGAGTCGGAGTCGAGGAGTCGGAGTCGGGGGAAATTTTGGGTACCTGGAGTCGGAGTCGGCAAACAATGCACCGACTCCGACTCCGACTCCTACTAAATTTAGATTGAAATAAAAAAAAAAAAAAGCAAGTTTAAATGTCCCAATTCACAAAAAGTTATAATTAATGACTTCTCTACTGTAAGAATAAAGACCAATGCATGCAGTGCCTCACATAACCGCAAAACAAACAGGTTAAGTGACCGTGAAGAAGCATGCTTTTCATGTGCTTCACTATATGGCACGCAATGCACAATTAGGAGCTGCAATACTTATACTTTCAATAGTGTTGTGTTCTGCTTTTACAGGGAACGCAGCGTCCATGTGTAACCTAGCCTCTCACTGATAAGGGATTAAATAAATATGTTTTTTGCAGGACTAGAGAGTGAGACACTTGTATAAGTGAAGGGAATGGAGGGCCAATAGTTCAAGACTGAAGCTGTAAACCATTGGAAAAACAGCTGTCATTTAGCTAAGGCTATAAAAACTTGTAAACTCTGATTGTTAGCTTAAACTTTAAACATGACTATGGGATTCTCCTAGGAAAATCATGTTTTAGAATAAATGCCCCTTCCTGGATCCTCCCACTGCCCTATGTTTTGTTTTTGTTCTAAAACAACCAAATAATGTGGTTTGTATTTTTGAACTGGTAAAGATCTGTTTCTGATGTTTATGCCTGCTGCTACTATCCAGCCACTTGATTGATTAAAGCGGGAGTTCACCCATAAAACAATTTTTCCCCTTAGATGGATGCTCATTTTGTCTAGGGGAATCGGCTAGTTGTTTTAAAATATGACCTGTACTTACCGTTTTCGAGATGCATCTTCTCCGTCGCTTCCGGGTATGGGTCTTCGGGAGCGGGCGTTCCTTCTTGATTGACAGTCTTCCGAGAGGCTTCCGACGGTCGCATCCATCGCGTCACTAGTAGCCAAAAGAAGCCGAACGTCGGTGTGGCTCTATACTGCACCTGCGCACCGACGTTCGGCTTCTTTCGGAAAATCGTGACGCGATGGATGCGACCGTCGGAAGCCTCTCGGAAGACTGTCAATCAAAATAGGAACGCCCATACCCGGAAGCGGCGGAGAAGATGCATCTCGTAAACGGTAAGTACAGCTCATATTTTAAAACAACTAGCCGATTCCCCTAGACAAAACGAGCATCCATCTAAGGGGAAAAATGGTCATGTGCGGGTGAACCCCCGCTTTAATAAAAAAAAAAAATTAATAAAACTTTGTTTTCATTGTGTTTGTCTTTTGCTTAAACTGTGCAATACAGTAGACTGTTGGTTTCCCGGCCAGTAGTCCTGTGGTAGGTTGCGTTTCTTTCCCTCAAGGAATGTATAAAATACATTCGCATATTAATACAGAGGAGTCGGAGTTGGAGTCGGAGTCGGAAGTACATAAAACTGAGGAGTCGGAGTCGGCACATTTATCTACCGACTCCACAGCCCTGATCAAAACGCAACCACTGCGCCATCAATTGTCACCACTATGCCATGCCATCAATTGTCACCACTGTGCCATCAATTGTCGCCACTGTGCCATCAATTGTCGCCACTGTGCCATCAATTGTCGCCACTGTGCCATCAATTGTAGCCACTGTGCCCCCAATTGTAGCCACTGTGCCCCCAATTGTAGCCACTGTGCCCTGCAATTATAGCCACTGTGCCCACAGTAAAATGCACCCCCCTGGCACTTACCTTTCTGGCTTCTACTGTCCCTCAATGTCCCTCGTCCCGCCCTCTATGACGCTCAGCCAATCAGGTTACTGATTGGCTGAGACGCCTGTCAATCTTATCCAAGGAACGCACTGCTGGTACGTCCCGAGGATAAGCTTTAGGAAGCCGACTACAGCCTCAGGGCTGTACTCGGAAAGCCTATCAAGACTGACACACACAGTTCCACTTTCAGGGTGATGCAGAGACACTCCATAGGACACCACATATCGGCATGTAAGTAGGTGCAATTTATGTTGCATCCAGTAGGTGTGTCACTGACTGTACAGATGGAGAGAAGGCTTAGAGGGAGGTTTTTTTATTTTGCAGACTCCCAAAGAGCCGGCTCACACTGCGGCAGCACAACTTCGGGGGCGACTCTGCAAGTCGTCCTGAAGACGACTTCAGAGGCGATTAGCAAAATGACTTCTGTATAGAAGTCAATGCAAATCGCCCCGAGCCGCCCCTGAAGTCGTACAAGAACCTTTTTCTAAGTCGGAGCGACTTGCGTCGCTCCTATTAGAACGGTTCTATTGCATAGAATGGGACGCGAATCGTCAGGCGGCTGAGCCGCCTGACGAGTCGCCCCAGTGTGAACCGACTCTAATAGCTAGATTCAGGTAGGGGGCCGCATCTTTAAGGCGGCGTAGCGTATCGTATTTACGCTACGCCGCCTTAAGTCAGAGAGGCAAGTACTGTATTCACAAAGCACTTGCCTCCTAACTTACGGCGGCGTAGCGTAAATGGGGCTGGCGTAAGCGCGCCTAATTCAAATGAGGATGGGGGGCGTGTTTTATGTAAATGTTTGGTGACCCGACGTGATTGACGTTTTTTACGAACGGCGCATGCGCCGTCTGTGTACATATTGCAGTGTGCATTGCTCCAAAGTATGCCGCAAGGACGTATTGGTTTCGACGTGAACGTAAATTACGTCCAGCCCCATTCACGGACGACTTACGCAAACAACGTAAAATTTTCAAATTTTGACGCGGGAACGACGGCCATACTTAACATTGACTAGGCCAGCTATTTGTTCAACTAACTTTACCCCAGAAAACGCCTTACGTAAATGGTGTATCATTACTGCGACGGGCGCACGTACGTTCGTGAATCGGCGTATCTAGGCATTTACATATTCTACGCCGAACTCAACAGAAGCCCCACCTAGCGGCCAGCGGAAAAATTGCACCCTAAGATACGACGGCGCAGGCTGTCGTATCTTAGCTAGGTTTAAGTGTATCTCAGTTTGAGCATACACTTAAAGCGGATGTGCCACTAAAAAAATATATTAAAAGCCAGCAGCTACAAATACTGCAGCTGCTGACTTTTAATATAAGGACACTTACCTGTCCTGGAGTCCAGCGCCGTCCTCAGCAGATGACGAGCGATCGCTCGTCACCCTGCTGCTCCCCCCTCCATCCACGGTGAGGGAACCAGGAAGTGAAGCGCTCCAGCTTCACTGCCCGGTTCCCTACGGCGCATGCGCGAGTCGCGCTGCGCCCGCCGATTGGCTCCCGCTGTGTGCTGGGAGCCGAGTGTTCCCAGCATACAACGGGGTACGGACGGGAAGTAAGGAAAAAACCCGTCTTTTGCCCGTATCGTGTGGCCGGAAGTGGGTGCAGATACCTGTCTGTAGACAGGTATCTGCACCCCCCTTCCCCCTGAAAGGTGTCAAATGTGACACCGGAGGGGGGGAGGGTGCCGATCAGCGCGACTTCACTTTAGAGTGGAGATCCGCTTTAAACTTAACGACGGCGCAGATTCCGAGTTACGTCGGCGTATCTACTGATACGCCGGCGTAACTCTCTCTGAATCTGGCTATAAGTGTCTTAAGGGGATAAGCTGTCTGATTGGATGCTACCATCCCTGCTGGCCCCTGGAGGCCTTCTTGCGTGAGGCCCTCCTTTTAAATAATAGTGCCCAGCTCAGGCTGGCATGCTTTTTATGAGTGGCTAGGTGAGGCACGAAACCCTGCTTGTTAAGGTGAGTCTTAGTGCAGAGAAAGACTTGTGTACAAGGATGGACAGGGTAGGGATACCTCCTGGTCTTTGGAGCAGCTGCAGCAGTCTACTGTTTAGCACAGAAGAGACGTTATTTGTATAACCAGTCAGTCACCCATCCAGCAAAAGCCATCCTTGGTAAAGCTGGCCTGGCCTGGAATAGCCTTACTGCTGCTATTGTGTGATATGCAACTGCTTTACTGTACTATTGCTGAGTAACCTGTGTTTACAAATAAGTGCCTCATTGAATGACTGGAAGCTGCAAATTGTACTATTAAAGAATATGTTACCCCAACATTTAATTTACCTGATATGTGCCTGCTGTACCATGTACTTGTATGAAAAAGCATCCCGTTCTCTTTGTATTGCTTCCTTTTTTGTGAAATTTCTGGTGTTTCTGCCAGCCCCCATGCTTTTATTGTTTTTTATTAAATTACCACACTAGGCATGAGAGCACAACATGGTCCATTCTCTAGCAGCTGGTCCGGCCAACTCAGCCTGCTTTCTCCATCAGACTTGTGCTGACACGCCCTCCTTCCCCCTCCGCAGTCATTCACCGGGATAATCAGTGTACTGTTGTTTTTCCTCCCCCAGCTCTCTGAGCTCCTTATGCAGATGATGATAGCAGTGTTGCCAACCCCTCCAAGTGAAATTTACTGGCAAGATGCCTAAAAATTACAAACACCACCATTTTTTTACTGGCACTTCAAAAAAGCACCTAAAATGGCTGTTTTCGGTGCTAAACTGTGCAACTGATAGTATTTAAACTATAAACATCTTGTTAGTGCTATTAGCAATGTGTTTAAGTTAAACAAAAGTCAAAAACCGAATTTCTCTATTTACATGAAGGTCAGGTTAATATACCACAGCCAGCACAGAGTTCCCCATTACAGTGCAAGGGAGAACTCTGCGAACCTTGATGTAAAGGACGATCCCACAGATCGTGATCTAAGGGGGAATTCTGATGTAAGGGGGGCTCCCTTGCACTATAAGAGGAAATCCTGCAGACTCTGATGTAAATGGGAACATTGGGAACTCTAATTAGGGGGGGGGGGCTCTGGTGACCAGAGATTACCTTCCGCAGAGTGAATACACTTAGGTAATGGGGGTTACTGATATAAGGGTTAACCTTTATTTCAGTGCCCCCTTACATTATTGTGTTCACCCCCCCCCCCCTTACATCAGTGACCCCTCCTCAGACTGACCTCCTCGATTCGTGCAGGGCTCAGTCAGGCAACTCCAGCTTGGCGGCTCTGGTTTTATCTGATAGTCTCCGCTACACAGTCCACACACCTCTGACTTCTCTCGTGATCCCCAATCTGGCAGGGCTCCCACTCTTGACTCTTCTACTGGCTCCCCCTGAGAGACTGCAGACATGATAAAAGATAAGATGGTCAGAGACTGCAGACATGGTACAGAAGATGATCAGTGACTGCAGACATGGTACAGGAGATGGTCAGAGACTGGAGACATGGTACAACAGATGGTCAGAGACTGGACACATGGTACAACAGATGGCCAGAGACTGGAGACATGGTACAACAGATGGTCAGAGACTGGAGACATGGTACAACAGATGGTCAGAGAATGCAGACATGATACAAGAGATGGTCAGAAACTGCAGACATGGTACAGAAGATGGTCAGAGCCTGCAGACATGGTACAGGATAGTGTTGCCAACCATACGTAGAATTACGGACAGTTCATTAAAACAAGGCACTTTTTCCCTGTACGTAAAAGTCTGTAGTAAAGGAAAGGTGGCAGTAAAAATAGCGGCGATCGGCTCGGGATCAGAATGCGCAATTCCGGAAATACCCGAGAAGATCCGATCCGGAGCCGCCGAGTCTGCACAGCCTCTGCCCAGCCCACCCGCCACGCAGTCAATGAAGTCAGCGCATTTTCCCGCCAGCCTATGAACAGGCAGGATGGAGGAGCCTTGTAGAGAGAGCTCATTGAGAATTCTCTGTTAAGGTCCAAAACTTATACAGTAAATGCCCACACAACTTGATGTGCACAGTCTTGACCTTGTCTTCTAAATGTTTTATTTTTACCTATCTAACCAATCAAACCTTCTGAATTTCCAATCACAACCTTCTCTACCACACACCCTTTCATGCCTATTTTGTAACCTGCTTGTTTTTGCAGAGATTTACACAATGCAGACCCCCTTTTACCTGTTCAGAGGCTGCCAGGCCAGGCTGCCAGGCCCAGACACCAGTTCCTTCCAGTACACCAACAAACACGGGCTCAGTCTAGGGAATGCCTTTTTTGTAGATTCATTGCAGTGCTTCAAACAGGATAAAGAATGAGGGTGCAGCATACTCCAAAATGCAAAACAGAGACAGGAGAACAGCATCCTTTGTTGGAGGTACAGTGTGAGTACTCGCTTCATGCTGAGCTCTCTCTACGAGGCTCTTCCATCCTGCCTGTTCATAGGCTGGCGGGAAAATGTGCTGACTTCATTGGCTATACACAACTATAGACAACTATTTTGCCTTTCATTTCTATTTTAAACTGAATGCATTGTTTTACAAGGTGAGGATTCACATATACCGTACTTTAAAGTAGGGATGTCCCGATGCCGAGCATTTCCCTGAGTGCTTGTACTCGGTGAAATGCTCCGATGCTTCACCCGATACCTGGGCAGTCAGGGTGATCGGTGCGGCAGGAGAGTTGCAAGCACTGATCTGCCCCCTTTTCAGCTGCTTTAGTTAAAGTTATACAGCGGTGATCGGCGCTTGTAACTCCCCCCAAAGCCGCACCGATCACCGCTGACTGTCTCCATGCTGTCCCCCTCCGTGCTGCTCTCCCCCTCCGTGCTGTCCCCCTGGGTCCTCTGTTCTGTCCTCCTCCGTGCTGTCCCCCTCCGTGCTCCGTGCTGTCCCCCTCCGTCCTGCTCTCCCCCTCCTTGCTGTCCCGTGTCCTCCATGCTGTTCTCCTCCGTGCTGTCCCCCTCCGTGCTCTGTGCTGTCTCCCTCCTTGCTCTGTGCTGTCCCCCTCCGTGCTGCTCTCCCCCCTCAATCTGTCAGGATGGAGAGCGGAGGTAGGAGCCGCTAAATCCGGCTCCTACCTTTTCTGAATGAACAGAGTCAGTGATCACTGACTCTGTCCATTCACATAACTGAGCATCGTAACCTGTGTTTACGATGCTTCAGTTTATGAATAGGGTTGAGCGAACCCGAACTGTAAAGTTCGGGTTTTGGTACGGACTTCGAGTTTTTTTGGGACCCGAACCCGAATAATTGAAAAAAGTTTGGGTTCGGAGTTCGGGTATGTTTTGGCACGCTGCATGGCAGCCAATCGCCAATTGTTTTACTACTGTGACTGGGAACTGATCACAGCCATGCCTACTTATGGCATGGCTGTGATTGGCCAGTGTAGCATGTGACCCAGCATGTGACCAGCCTCTATATCACATAGAGGCACACAGCACAGATCGTCACTCTGCTTTAGTTATGATAGGGAGAGGCTGTGCTGCTGCTGCTTAGGGACAGTGTCAGATAGCTTTATACTGCTTCAAGTGTGCTCTAGCTATGTAATAGGGACAGTCTGCTGCTGAATCAGGGACAGTGTCAGATAGCTTTTTCCTGCTTCAAGTGTGCTCTAGCTATGTAATAGGGACAGTCTGCTGCTGAATCAGGGACAGTGTCAGATATCTTTATACTGCTTCAAGTGTGCTCTAGCTATGTAATAGGGACAGTCTGCTGCTGAATCAGGGACAGTGTCAGATAGCTTTATACTGCTCTAAGTGTGCTCTAGCTATGTAATAGGGACAGTCTGCTGCTGAATCAGGGACAGTGTCAGATAGCTTTTTCCTGCTTCAAGTGTGCTCTAGCTATGTAATAGGGACAGTCTGCTGCTGAATCAGGGACAGTGTCAGATAGCTTTATACTGCTTCAAGTGTGCTCTAGCTATGTAATAGGGACAGTCTGCTGCTGAATCAGAGACAGTGTCAGATAGCTTTTTCCTGCTTCAAGTGTGCTCTAGCTATGTAATAGGGACAGTCTGCTGCTGAATCAGGGACAGTGTCAGATAGCTTTATACTGCTTCACTAATCGAAAACAGCACTGTGTATTTCTGTGAGATCTGCATCTTATAGTTTAGGGACAGGTTCCAGCTTGTTTCTATAGGGACAGTAATATACAGTATAGGTGACTCTGCCTATTTCACCAGCACTGCAACTCTCTCCTGTGATCTACTGTGTGTGTCCAGTACATAGTTCAGGGACAGGTTCCAGCTTGTTTCTATAGGGACAGTAATATATAGGTGACTCTGCCTATTTCACCAGCACTGCAACTCTCTCCTGTGATCCACTGTGTGTGTCCAGTACATAGTTCAGGGACAGGTTCCAGCTTGTTTCTATAGGGACAGCAATCTATAGGTGACTCTGCCTATTTCACCAGCACGGCAACTCTCTCCTGTGATCTACTGTGTGTGTCCAGTACATAGTTCAGGGACAGGTTCCAGCTTGTTTCTATAGGGACAGTAATATATAGGTTACTCTGCCTATTTCACCAGCACTGCAACTCTCTCCTGTGATCTACTGTGTGTGTCCAGTACATAGTTCAGGGACAGGTTCCAGCTTGTTTCTATAGGGACAGAAATATATAGGTGACTCTGCCTATTTCACCAGCACTGCAACTCTCTCCTGTGATCCACTGTGTGTGTCCAGTACATAGTACAGGGACAGGTTCCAGCTTGTTTCTATAGGGACAGCAATCTATAGGTGATTCTGCCTATTTCACCAGCACTGCAACTCTCTCCTGTGATCTACTGTGTGTGTCCAGTACATAGTTCATGGACATGTTCCAGCTTGTTTCTATAGGGACAGTAATATATAGGTGACTCTGCCTATTTCACCAGCACTGCAACTCTCTCCTGTGATCTACTGTGTGTGTCCATTACATAGTTCAGGGACAGGTTCCAGCTTGTTTCTATAGGGACAGTAATATATAGGTGACTCTGCCTATTTCACCAGCACTGCAACTCTCTCCTGTGATCTACTGTGTGTGTCCAGTACATAGTTCAGGGACAGGTTCCAGCTTGCTTCTATAGGGACAGCAATCTATAGGTGACTCTCTGTATATTTCAACAGCACTGCACCTTCCACCACCTGTGATATACTGTGTGTGTCCAGTACATAGTTGAGGGAGAGGTTCCAGCTATTTGCTATAGGGACAGCAATCTATAGGTGACTCTCTGCCTATTTCACCAGCACTCCACCTGTCCCCTGTGATATACTGTCTGTGCAGTACATTGTGTAGGGCTAGGTTCCTGCTTCTTGCTATAGGTAGAGAAATATATAGGTGAATCTCTGCCTATTTCACCAGCACTCTACCTGTCCCCTGTGATATATTGTCTGTGCAGTACATTGTTTAGGGCTAGGTTCCTGCTTCTTGCTATAGGTAGAGAAATATATAGGTGAATCTCTGCCTATTTCACCATATTACACTATTGTTGTATTTAAATATTTAAATCCATATTTTGAGAAATATGATGAAAACGTCAAATAAGGGACGTGGCCGCGGTCGTGGTGCTGCTGGTGGAGCTCCTGTTACAGGGAGAGGACGTGGTCGATCCGTGCCAGCTACACGCACACGTGAAACACCTTTCTCAGGTGCGAGTAGCCGACAGAGCCTGCAGCGGTATTTGGTCGGGCCTAATCCAGCTCTACGAATGTTGAGGCCAGGAGCAGAACAGGCGGTAGTAGATTGGGTTGCTGACAGTGCCTCCAGTTCCTTCACATTGTTTTCCAACCAGTCTTGTGCTGAAAGTTCAGAGTTGGCGCCTGCAGCCGATGTCCACCATCAGTCTTTCACCTCACCCCCTTGCAAATCAGCCAAGCAGTCTGAGCCCCAAAGCATGCAGCAGTCTCTTCTTCTTTTTGATGAGTCTGTTAGCATGTGTCCCCAGGGCCATCCACCTAGCCCAGCCCCAGAAGGGGAAGAGATTGAGTGCACCGATGCCCAACCACTTCTATTTCAAGATGAGTACATGGGGGGACCATCACAGCACGTCTTGGATGATGATGAAACACAGTTGCCAACTGCTGGTGCTTTTGCAATTGTGCAGACCGACAAGGAGGGCAGTGGTGAAGACTGGGTGGAAGATGATGTGGAGGACGATGAGGTCTTCGACCCGACATGGAATCAACCTCATGCAGGTGACCCATGTAGTTCGGAGGAAGAGGCGGTGGTCGCACAGAGCCACCAGCACAGCAGAAGAGGGAGCCAAAGCAGAGCATCCGTCCCCTAGACAGTACGCCTGCTACTGTCCAACGCATCAAGGGACCGAGCACACCAAAGCCAGGTCCAAGGAGTTCCCTAGCGTGGCAGTTCTTCACACAATGTGCTGATGACAAGACACACGTGGTTTGCACGTTGTGCAATCAGAGTCTGAAGCGAGGCATAAACATTCTCAACCTGAGCACAACCTGCATAACCAGGCATCTAAGTGCAAAGCACGAGCTGCAGTGGAGTAGACACCTCAAAAACCAAGAAAGGTCTCTGGCTCCTCCTGCTTCCTCTTCTGCCTCAGTCTCGGGCCTCTCTGCCTCTTCATCCACCTCTGTAGTGACAGTGCCACCTGCCACCCCTCAATTAGAGGACCGGCAAGCAACACTACCACCTGGGTCACCAAACATCTCCACAATGTCCCATGGAAGCATTCAGCTCTCTATCTCCCAAACACTGGAGCGTAAGAGGAAGTACCCCTCTCAGTGGCGGCTGGTGCTCAAAATTTTTGGGGGGGCGCAAATGAAAAAAAAAATTGCAGCCTCACTGTGCCCATCACATGCAGCCACTGTGCCATCAAACGCAGCCACTGTGTCATGCCACCAAATGCAGCCACTGTGCCATCAATTGTCACCACTGTGCCATGCCATCAAACAGCAACTGTGCCATCAATTGTCACCACTGTGCCATGCCATCAAACGCAGCCAATGTGCCATCAATTGTCACCACTGTGCAATGCCATCAAACGCAGCCACTGTGCCATCAATTGTCACCACTGTACCATGCCATCAAACGCAACCACTGTGCCATCAATTGTCACCACTGTGCCATGCAACACAGCAACTGTGCCATCAATTGTCACCACTGTGCCATGCCATCAAACGCAGCCACTGTGCCATCAATTGTCACCACTGTGCCATACCATCAAACGCAGTCACTGTGCCATCAATTGTCACCACTGTGCCATGCCATCAAACGCAGCCACTGTGCCCCTCAACTGTTGCCACTGTGCCAATTGTCCCCACTGTGCCCTTTAATTGTCACCACTGTGCCCCATGATGCCACTGTGCCCATTGTCACCACTGTGCCCCATGATGCCACTGTGCCCATTGTCACCACTGTGCCCCATGATGCCACTGTGCCCATTGTCACTCACCACTGTGCCCATTGTCACCTCTGTGCCCTTTGTCACCACTGTGCCCCATGATGCCACTGTGCCCATTGTCACTCACCACTGTGCCCATTGTCACCTCTGTGCCCTTTGTCACCACTGTGCCCCATGATGTCACTGTGCCCCTTTCCCTGTAAAAAGCACTTACCTGAGGATTCCATGTGCTCCCTCGATGTCTTCTGCCGCTGTGGTGAAGCTTCAGCCAATCAGGTTCCTGATAACCAGAATCCGGGAACCTGATTGGCTGAAACGGCCGTTTGTCTTATACAATGAGCGCAGATTGCCTGCGCTCAGAGTATAGACAGCTGAGAGCCGGAGAAAAGCCTATCAGAGGCGCTGGCTTTGATAGACAGTTCCCCTCAGCCAACCAGCTGCCGCTATTCGGGTAACCGGCGTCCCGCATCCGGTTATCTGAATAGACCAGGCAGCGCTGGCAACCAACAATAACATACATTTGTGCATTTATGCACGAATGTGTGTTATTTGCGAGAGGGGGTGGCGCTGCAGCGCCCTCTATAGACGGCCGCCAGAACTGCGGCTAAAATGTCAAAATGACATTTTAGCCGAATAAAAGTTCTTAAAGGGCCCGTTTTTTTTTTTTTGTGACTGTGGGAGGGGGGGCGGCGCCCGTGCGTCACCCTATGGACGGGCCGCCACTGACCCCTCTACCCACCCGCGATCCCTGGCCCTGAATGCCAGCATTTCAAAATTACTGGCCTTTGAAAAGCTGTCATTCCGTCTGGTGGAGACGCAGAGTTTTAAAAGCCTGATGGCATTGGCTGTCCCACAGTACGTCGTGCCCAGCCGCCACTACTTTTCCAGGCGAGCCATCCCTTCCCTGCACAACCAAGTGGGGGACAAAATCAGGTGTGCACTGCGCAACGCCATCTGTGCCAAGGTCCACCTAACTACGGATACGTGGACCAGTAAGCACGGTCAGGGATGTTATATCTCCCTAACAGCGCACTGGGTAAATGTAGTGGCGGCTGGGCCTGAGGCAGATGCTATTTGGCGGCTGTTTGGCGCATGTCCTTCCACCACCGAGGATTGCAGGGCGCTTCAGTTTGCCTCCTGTTCCTAACTCCTTCTACTCCACTTCCTCATCCTCTACCACCTCCTCATCCAGTCAGCGTAACAAATTCACCATCAACTTCAGCACAGCCATGGGTAAACGCCAGCAGGCAGTTTTAAAACTTTCCTGTTTGGGGGAAAAACCACACACCACGCAGGAGTTGTGGAGGGACATGGAACAACAGACCGATGAGTGGTTGGCGTCAGTGAGCCTCAAGCCGGGCCTGGTGGTGTGCGATAACGGGCGAAATCTCGTAGCAGCTCTGGGCCTAGCCGGTTTGACGCACATCCCTTGCCTGGCGCATGTGCTGAATTTGGTGGTGCAGAGTTTCCTGAAAACTTACCCCGATATGCCACAGCTGCTGCAGAAAGTGCGGTCCGTCTGTGCGCACTTTCGGCGTTCTCACCCTGCTGCTGCTCGCCTGGCAGCGCTGCAGCGTAACTTCGGCCTTCCCGCTCACCGCCTCATATGTGATGTGCCCACAAGGTGGAACTCCACCTTGCACATGCTGGCCAGACTGTGCGAGCAGCAGCAGGCGATAGTGGAGTTTCAGCTGCAGCACACACGCGTGAGTCGCTCGGCGGAACAGAACCACTTCACCACCAATAACTGGGCCTCCATGCGAGACCTGTGTGCCTTGTTGCGCTGTTTCCAGTATTCCACCAACATGGCCAGTGCCGATGGCGCCGCTCTCAGCGTGACTATCCCAGTTATATGCCTCCTTGAAAAAACGCTATGGGCGATGATGGAAGAGGATGTGGCACAGGAGGAGGAGGAGGAGGAATCGGGATCATTTCCAAGGCTTTCAGGGCAGTCATTCACAAGTGGCTCCGAGGGTGGGTTCGTGCACCAACAAAGGCCAGGTACACAATTGTCCAGCAAGGGCACAGTTCTGGAGGATGACGCGGTGGATGATGAGGAGGAGGAAGAAATGGAGGAGGAGGAACCATGTTCACAGCAGGATGGCATCCAGACCAGCTCATGGCCATTACTGGTGTGTGGCTGGGGGGATACAGAGGACACAGATGATACACCTCCCACAGAGGACAGCTTTTCGTTGCCTCTGGGCAGCCTGGCACACATGAGCAATTACATGCTGCAGTGTCTCCGCAACGACCGGCGTGTTTCGCACATTATAACAGGTGCTGATTACTGGGTGGCCACGCTGCTGGATCCCCCATTACAAGGATAATGTACCGTCCTTAATTCCCTCACTGGAGCGTGAACGCAAGATGCACGAGTAAAAGCGCACGCTGGTAGACGCGCTGCTGGTGCAATTCCCACCTGGCAGCGGGGGCACAGTGTAAGCAGAAGGCGAAGGCAGAGGCGGAGGAAGAGGTCGCCAACGCAGCAGGGGCACTGCCAGCACCTTAGAAGGCAGGGTTAGCATGGCCGAAATGTGGAAAAGCTTTGTCAGCACGCCACAACAAACAGCACCACCAGCTGATATGGAACGTTTTAGCAGGAGGCAGCATTTCAGCAACATGGTGGAGCAGTATGTGTGCACACGCCTACACGTACTGAATGACGGCTATGCCCCCTTAAACTTCTGGGTCTCCAAATTGGGCACATGGCCTGAGCTTGCCCTTTACGCCTTGGAGGTGCTGGCCTGCCCTGCGGCCAGTGTATTGTCTGAACGTGTATTTAGCACGGCAGGGGGCGTTATCACAGACAAGCGCAGCCGCCTGTCCAGAGCCAATGTGGACAAGCTCACGTTCATTAAAATGAACCAGGCATGGATCCCACAGGACTTGTCCGTACCTTGTGCAGAATAGACACCGGGCCAGCCTTACCCAGCCATTGTTCTTTTTCTGATCTTTCTAGGGTTGCCATCTCATCCCTTTAAAAGCAAAAACATATTAATTACACAGGTTCTCTGGCTGATTAAGTTGCTGCTAATTAAACTCACTTGGTGCCTTATGGACAGTAAATTAGCCCCAGAACCTGTGTAATTACTCTGTGTTCTGGTTTAAAGGGATGAGGTAGCAACCCTACATCTTTCTCACTCTTTTGGGGTTTACCCTAATTTAAAAAATACATCTATTAAAAACCAAAACCTGCTGTGTTGGCTACCTCCTCCTCCTCCTCCACTGCCGCTTCCACCTACACCGCCACATCCACCTCAACCTCCTAATACATATGGACCTCGTCCTCCTAGGTCAAAATGATTTTATTTTTAATTTTTATTTTTTTTATGTTATTTTATGTTATTTTGAGTTATTTCCCTATCCACATTTATTTTAAGAGTACTTGCCATGCTCTTCCCGACATTTTGCTGCCATTTGCAGCCCTCCAGCCCTTTCCCTTAGTTTTTTAGCGACATTTTTGTAGTCAAAAGTCCGGGTCCCCATTGACTTCAATGGGGTTCGGGTAAAAGTTCGGGTCGGGTTCGGTACCGAACCCAAACTTTTTTTTCAAAGTCCGGGTTCGGGTCCGAACCCGAACATCCAGGTGTCCGCTCAACTCTATTTATGAATGGAGAGGAACTTCTCTCCATTCATTTTAGCTGAGGCTGCAGAGAAAGGGACTGGGAAATCTGTGTCCTTAGTCCCTTTCTCTGTCTTAAAGGGGAGATGTCAGTGGTCTGTTAAGACCCCTGATATCTCACCAAAGACCCCCGAACAGGGTTGATAAAAAAGAAAAAAAATTACAGTAAATAAAAAAAATGAATTTGAAAAAAATAATAAAAATGTAAATAAAAAAAAAACACTAACAACCTTTTTTGCAGATTTCTACCTTTTGTTATTCTGAAGAAATCCATGTGTGTTTGTCTGTGCCTCTGGGCTAAGTGGGTCTAATGGGAGTGGTTTCATAATTATTAGTCAGCTGTGGCAGCAGCAGGGCACTAATGAGGAAATCTGCTGGGCCTGTATACCTTTAGACGTGTTCCTATTGAAAATATCTCACCAAAAATTACATTTATGTTGCAGGGGATGCCTGAAATCTGACTTGTATTTTAGGCAGACTTCTGGGAAAATTGGTGAGCCAATCACAAAAGCAGGAAATTATGTTTTTGGGGAATGATCAGTACACATTCTGTATACAGAACAACTCCATGTAGCCATATTGATTTGCATTTATAGAAAATTACAGTGGCTGCAGATTGAAAAGAAAAGGTCATTTTAAATAACATTAAATTACAATATGACTTGTAACACAATTGTACATGCCATACAATTATTTCTTTATTTGCTATTTTCCCCCCCCCCCACGAAAGTGGAGTTACCCTTTAATGACTGTACTTTTGCACTACCTTAGAGGGGTTGTAAAGGTTTTTTTTTTTTTTTCTAAATATGTTCCTTCAAGCTAGTGCATTCCTGTTCCTCCTCAGTAAGCTTGCCCCCATCAATCGAGCCGTTCTGGCTGGGGGTTAGTCAGCATGCTCGCCCACTCCCTTGGGACTACATCCCTGCATGTAAATACAACAATATGGGTAAATGGTGTGTCTATGTTCTCTTTATAAAGAAAATTGTAATTTCATGAATTTTAATAGAAGATTTAATCTGCCAAAAAAAACACTGAATTTACAGAAAATACAGCAGAAAACGGCTTACATTCTACAAATACTTGAAGAATACAATTGTTTAAATATTTTTTATAGTGCGTTTAACAACAGCAACATATAAGTTCTGTCCCTAGAACATGATGAGAAGAATGTTGTAACACGTTTGTTCCATGTTGAGGCTGTATGAAATTAATCTTTACTAAAATATAGCGGATCCTTTCATATTCCACCTCTTTCACTTGAAAAGGACCACATTTGGTGGGGGGCAGGTGGCACAGCAATGACCTTAGCCCTGCAGTCTTTCAGACAAAAGCTAATGCAAGGTCACATGTCATTGGGTTGTCACGCATGACCAATTGATTACAGCAACCCCCATCGCAGCTTTTTTTCAACTGTTTTCACAGTACCGTCAGAAGTCTACGGATCTGTCTTTCCCACCATCAAAATCAAGTCCTGGCAAGGGATTAACAAAAGATTTGCAGGTACATTTGCTATATACACCACAATGTAAGCAAATAATAATAATAAAAAAAAATGAATAAGTTATAACTGGAAAAAATATTTGAAAAAATAAACAGGGTGACGGTGTGTACAGTGCAAATAATTTTGTATTCAATCAGGCATGTTTCTGTTGGCCCCACCATGTTGTCAACATGTGGGTCTGTCCACTTTATATTGCCTTGTCTTACTGCAAATGCCTGTCAAAATGCCAAGGTCATCCTTGAAAAATCAAGATTTGTATTTTATACAGCTTCAGCAATCCATATTTCTGGATCGAAATGTAGCGCTACCCCCTCAGGAGCCGCTGATTGATTTGGGATCGGCGTATTGAGTTAACTCTATGTGTTGTCTAGGGGTGAAGGTAGTGAGTAGAGCAATAAGCAAATGTCCAATTCGTAGATAAGGTTTTCTGAATGCTTTATTTCTTGGCCCAACATGACCAACATCAACTTGAGGTAGACAGGAAAGGTTGATGAAGTAAAGGAACTTTGCGGTATCAGGCTTTGGATAGAAGGAAAGCAATCCTGCTTTCTGTAGTAGTACAGTTTGTCGTCACTCTAGCCAGAGTGGGTGAAGTGTACACGGACAGACCCCTGCCACAGGCCTGGCAGCCGGAGTGCCACTTTAAGGTTGCTGGGAGGAGCAGGCCTCTGCCACAGACCTGGCTCTAGTGAGACCTCTGCCACAGGCCTAGTATTTGGATGAGCTAAATGGTTGAGCAAATCCTCCCAGTAAATCACGTTAGGGTCACCGGTTGACAGTGCAAGTGTACCTGTCAATGTTCCGGTCACCAGATCCCCGATGGTTCGTTCAAGCCCTTTTGGATAACCTGCCTCCGGGTTCTCCTCAAGCCGATCACCCACCAAACAGCATACAGCCTGGGATCTCCTCAGTAGAAGGGGGACCCAGTAAGTCACTGGGGCCCCTTGGTAGCATCAGTTGCTCCAGACCAGGAGGACCCAGAGTCCGGAACTCTGCGTAGCGCGCGACCCCAGGCCAGGTAGGCCATAGTGGTGGGGCCCGCGATGTGCGCACACCCTAAAGGTGGGTGCCGCACCTGGAACCAGGAACTCGCAAAGAACCAAGAACAACAGCCTCCGCCACAGAAATACTCCTCCCAGCATGCCCCGCGAGAGAAAACTCCTCTAATTGGCTAATTACCGCATCCCTAGAACGCAGACTGACCCACAGAACAATCCAGATTTGGCGACAGCCAAATTTAACATGATTAAGAATGAGAGCAACGTACCTCTCTCATTCTCCCACTAACTTTAGCGTAGTGCCCTTACTGAAAGTAAAAGGGTTGCTACATACAGATCACATTGGCATGCTGTTCTCAAAAGGAAAACCTATGCACTTTCTTATTATAAAATGCTTAGCGTAAGATAACAGACCAACTGCCATTCACCAAACACGCACTGCATAGTGCCTCCCACTAAACCCAGAACCACCAGTTCAGTCTCAAACTGTACTATCCAAAAGAATACTGTTATTCTTCCATCATTATATTGGCCAAATGCTGCATCCACCTTCATTGTCAAGTGCATTCTCATACTAAAAAAATAAAAATAAAATAAATGCTTAGTTTAAATTGTCCAGGTTTGTGATGGGTAACTAACCCTGAACAGATGAAGATTTAGGGTGGTGTCCACGTTGTATCACATTTCTGTATCAATAATTAAGGCCCCTTTCACACTGGGGCGTTTTTAGAGCGTTATTCGAGCGTTATTCGAGCGTTATTCAATCGTTTTTCAAGCGTTAATCGAGCGTTATTCGAGCGAAGCCTCATCTGCAATCCCAATGTGCTGGTAAAGCACCACTAAGGCCCTAACGTTTTAGGGCGTTTTTGCAGTGCCTCAGTGTGAAAGGGTAAGTCGTTTTTACAGCGCTTTCAATTCATTTCAATGGAGAGGGGCGTTTTTGGAGCATTTTTTTCAGCGCCCAAAAGCTGCTCCAAAGATGCTGCTTGCAGGACTCAGTGTGAAAGGGTCAATTGAGATGCATGGAGAGCGTTTTATGAGCGTTTTGAAAGCGCTATTTTTAACGCTAAAACGCTCTAAAAATGCTTCAGTGTGAAAGGGGTCTAAACGATATAATATATTACACATTTTTGGTTTGCGAAAACAAGTCAAAATGAGTACCATTAATTGTGCATATATGGGATTACAATTATCATAAAAAAAGAATGGCTTGCCCTTGTATTTCTTGCTTCCCTTTACAGCCTTTCTAATGCCGCGTACACACGACCGTTTTTCGGGTTGTAAAAAATTACGTTTTTTTTTATGTCATTAAAAACGATCATGTGTGGACTCCAGAGCATTTTTTACGATGTAAAAAATAGGCATTAAAAATTTAGAACATGCTCTAATTTTTCACAATGTTTTTAACGTTGTCGTTTTTAACGTCGTAAAAAAATGGTCGTGTGTGGGCTTTAACGACGTGAAAAAAACGTGCATTCTCAAAAGCAAGTTATGAGATGGGAGCGCTCGTTCTGGTAAAACTAGCGTTCGCAATGGAGTAAGCACATTCATCACGCTGTAACAGACTGAAAAGCGCGAATCGTCTTTTACTAACACAAAATCAGCAAAAGCAGCCCCAAGAGTGGCGCAATCCGAATGGAACTTCCCCTTTATAGTGCCGTTGTACGTCACCACGCTTTGCTAGAGCATTTTTTTTTTCACGATTGTGTGTAGGCAAGGCCATTTTAATGATCGAGTTGAAAAAAACGTTGTTTTTTCTAGACCATTTAAAACGTAATTTTTTACAACCCGAAAAACGGTCGTGTGTACGCGGCATAAATCTTTGCTTTGTAATAAAATCCAGGGCCGGATTAACAATGGGGCTGATGGAGCTGCAGCTCCAGGCCCCTTTCTCAAGATAGGCCCATTTGCCCCAAAAAAAAAAAAAAAAAATTTTTTTTTTTTTTTTTTAAGAATTTTTTTTTCTAAGATCGAATTTGGGGGGTTGTAGCTCGATGACCAGAGGGTCACAGAAACCCCACATTTGGGGGTAGGCATGGGAAGAGCTACCCCACAACTGGTTAAAATATGGGATGGCTATCATTTATGGTTCCGGAGATACGGGCCTGCTTGCACAGCCTGTCAGAAGCTACATACAGAGCGGCCAATATAAATACAAGCTGACACACTACAGCAGACTGATAGGATCACAATGCTTATAATAATTATTTGTATATTACTCATGGTAATTAACCCCTTGCCACCCAGGCCAATTCTGACACTTCTCTACTACATGTAAAAATCATCATTTGTTTTTTGCTAGAAAATGACTCTATGGTGGTCTTTGCACTTTTTATGTTGCACGGTATAGAGCTGCATGATTCTGGCTAAAATGAGAATTGCAATTTTTTTGCTTAGAAGATAGATCACGATTCTCTCACGATTGTTGCGGCGTAACATCATCTTTCACATTAAAAAAAAAAAAAATGGGCTTACTTCACTGTTTTGTTTTTATGGTTTTTATTATTCATTGAAGTGGGAAAATGCAGTGTGACATAAAATATTGCAGCAATAGCCATTTTATTCCCTAGAGTCTTTGCTAAAATATATATAATGTTTGGCAGTTCCAAGTAATTTTCTAGCAAATAATATTGCTTTCTAACTTAAGAAACAAGTGTTGGACTTTAAGTGGTTAAATTTAGTTACAATGTTAGTTAGTTACAATGTTTCATTTTGTTTACAATCTTGGCAGACTGCCTGGATTTGTTCTTTACACACAGAAGTGTATCCCTTTGATCTAAGAAGGAAGCGTTAGTTACAATGTTTCCTGTTAAAAACTTGGCAGACTGCCCGGATATTTTCTTTTGACAGCTGAAAGTCTCTCCACTTGTTATATGAAAGAATCAGCAAACTCTGCATTGAAGATCGTCAGGGGGGTTGAATTGAGATCACGATTTTTTTAACGATTAATTGTGCAGCTCTAGCACGGTATTTGCGCAGCAATTTTTCAAACATGTTTTTTTGGAAAAAAATGTTTCATTCATTAAAAAAACAGTTAGTTAGTTAAGTTAGCACAATTTTTTTTGGTATCCTAAGCGATGCTTTACATTTTTTTAGGTTACATGTTTAGAGTTACAGAGGAGGTCTAGTACTAGAATTATTGTTCTCGCTCTAACGATCGTGGCGTATGTAACCTGTGTGTATCTGGCTCTGATACTACCAGTGCCTACCCAGCCACTGACTAGTATCTCTCCCCAGCCTGTCCCCACACACCCTCTCACCTGCTGACCTGTGGATGGGGGAATCACTCCTGCAGTGTTATTGTGTTCTGCCAGTGTGTACAATGATCAGTGTTGCTAACTTTAGCTGGCAGCACTGATTGTTTTAAGAAAAAAAAAAAAACAGGCTGGTTGTACTTGTAGTTGATTAATAGATTGACTTGTGTAAAACCAGCTAGCCCATACATAGATTGACTATGGCTGGTCTCTGCATAATTGGCGTAATTTCAATCCATGTATGACCCGCTTAACCACTACTCAGTCCCTAAATATCCTTCCACTCCTGTACATAGTGCTCACTGTCATACTCTCCACACTCCTCTCCTGTACATAGTGCCCACTGTCATACTCTCCACACTTCTCTCCTATACATAGTGCTCACTGTCATACTCTCCACACTCCTCTCCTGTACATAGTGCCCACTGTCATACTCTCCCCACTTCTCTCCTATACATAGTACCCATTGTCATACCCTAGACACTCCTCTCCTGTACATAGTGCCCACTGTCATACCCTCCACACTCCTCTCCTATACATAGCGCCCACTGTCATACCCTTCACACTCCTCTCCTGTACATAGTGCCTGCTGTCATACACTTCTCTCCTGTACTTAGTGCCTACTGTCGCACCCTCCACACTCCTCTCCTGTACATACTGCTCACTGTCATACCCTCCACACTCCTCTCCTATACATAGTGCCCACTGTCATACCCTCCAAACTCCTCTACTATACATAGTGTTCACTGTCATACCCTCCACACTCCTCTCCTATACATAGAGCCCACTATCATACCGTCTACATTCCTCTCCTGTACATACTGCCCACTGTCATACCCTCCACACTCCTCTCCTGTACATACTGCCCCATCATACCCTCCACACTTCTCTCTGGTACGTACTACCCTCTGTCATACCCCCTCACTCTTCCTGTACATACTGCCCATTGTCATACCCTTCACACTCCTCTCCTGTACATAGTGCTTTTTTCCGTACCCTTTGTACTCCTCTCCTGTACATAGTGCCCACTGTTAGACCCTCCACATTCCTCTCCCTCACCTGCAAATACTTCCCACTTATATACCGTCCATACTCCTCCCCTATGTCGCTTACCCACAAAAACAGTTCTTTAAAATTATACTGAATATCCTCAATGTTACCAGCTCTAGAATGGACACACTTTTGTTAGTTCAACTAAAGGAAATCTCAGTTCTCATATTTGTTCTGCCCCATTATTAGTACTCATTTAATTTTGTGATTACTACTATGATGTATAGAGGAACATCGGGGGATCTCAGCTACTCTAAATATAGCACTTATATAAAAAAGTGGCCCTGAAAATATTTTTTAAATGTTGGCAACTGTGCACTTAGGCACTGCCCAAGGGCCACTGTCCACCGGGTCAGTAGGGGGCCCCATGAGAGGCTCCTGGGATCCTGTGATAATACTTCCATCTTCACCCGGTCTTCCTTCTGGGTTCTGTGCCTTTGGTCACTTGCCTTGGCTGGGCTGCGTTCATGTCATTCCCACGCATTTATTTATTATTTATTACACCCCATTCACACCTCAGCGACAAAACGCCCGACGCCGGCCGCTCGTGCCGCTGGAGGGGAGAATTCCCATTGCTGTCTATGAGATGGTTCACATCTCATAGACGCCGTACACCTGCGGCATGAAAAAAAGTCCCGGACCCTTTTTTTCAGGCGGCATTGGCGTTCGGCCATACAAAGCAATAGGAAGGATTTGTAAAAAAAAAGTTACACTATTCGCGGCAAAATACGCCGGCGTTACGTACACGGCGTTACTTGTCGCGGAGGTGTGAATGCAGCCTAAAAGGCCCCACCAAAATTCTCAGCACCAGGCCCATGATGTTCTTAATCTGGCCCTGATAAAATCCCCTATGTAAACGTTTTACTATGCCTTTGAATTAGCATCTTTGTATACAGAAAACTGGCAAGTGAACAAATCAATTTTTTTTAAGCTTTACATAATCATTAAAACTGATGTTGCATTTTGAGCCTTTGTACGCCTTGAGGCCACTTTCTGTTTTCTGGCCAACGGTCTTTGATCTCATCTTTTGTGACCGTCACACTATTCATAATTGAAGGAAGTGTTGGGGAGATCAGTTACAATCTTTTTGTTGAAAAAAAGAAGCAAGAGGAAAAATACATGCAAAGGGTTCCCACTGACAACCCTTCCTGCACACATCTATTGTAACGCATTTCAGAGACAGATGCCAAAGCTTTCCAGGAAGTATAAAGGATACAGGATCAGAGGAAGATGTGTCTCATTTTTTCAATCACTGGGAAACGGGGACATGTTTTACCATTGTCCAATCACATAGTGAAATAAATAGTTTATACACATGAAGTACCCTTAAGCCCCGTACACACGACCAATTTTCCTGCCAGGAAAGAGAGCTTTTGGCCGGGAAAACCGGACGTGTGTATGCTTCCTCGCAGTTTTCCTGACAGGAAAACAGCCGGGAATCCCGGCGGGAAAATAGAGAATCCGCTCTCTATTTTCCCGTCGGGATTCCCAGCGTTTTTTTTTCCCGCCAGATTTACTAATACTTTCCTATGGGAAACACTGCAAGGCAGTGCCGATGGAGCATACACATGGCCGGGATTCCCGGCCAAAGCTGTCATGGCAGTTTTCCTGTTGGGTTCTCCGCTTTCCCCTCGGTTTTCCCGGCAGACTTTTTACTCCCGGGAAAACCGAGCGTGTGTACAGGGCTTAACATGTACAAAACAAGCCATTTTTTTTTTCTTTTTAGAATTTTTATTTCGCACTTGAGCAAAGCACATGGAACATTACAACCAAACATAATCTGTTAAGCAGGGGGAACAATATGAGTCCCAAGGTTCACAACAATTAGAATAGTGAAATATATAATACACATCAGAAACTGTGCCAACATATCTCTGAGAACATTAAAGATCCAATCTCATGGAAAACAGCAGTGTAAAAAAACAAGACTCCTGAAACCAATTATTCCTGCCCACCCACCACTAATACATAAGTGAGGTCCAACCCACACAGGCTTAATCCAAGAGAGCCAAAGCCAGTAATTTAACGATTTTTTTAAAAGTAAGTCAATGTGGAATTCCAGCTTACACCTAGCTAGCTTTAAAACGGTCCCCTCCTCCCTCCTAACAGCTATGCTGATCAAGATGTGCAACATATATACTTACCTATTTTCAGCCGGCTCTGGTCTGGTCACATGATCCTGCTCCCCTGTGTTAGTCAGCAGTGGCTGCAGGGGAGAGGAAGGCGCACCAACAACAGATGGGTTATTGAAGACTATGGGTGATGTCACCAGTGCAGGCTTTACTAGCTGTTATTGGAGTGCTCTCTCCTCTCCCCTTCAGCTGCAACTGACTGACACAGGGGTGACTACATGACCGGACTGAAAATAGGTAAGCACACACATCTTTCTTACACAGGTAAGTCAGAAAAGGTGTTAGTAGGGGGGGTGTGATTGGGGCAGACAATTCTAAGCCTAGGAATAATCTGGAATTCATTTATAAAGAAAACACCTTTTATCATTTATTACAGGTACCTTTATATTACATGAAATTACACAGCACCTTAAATATATATTGTACATTTACATAAGCCTTTGCCCTCAAGGAGCTTACAATCTAAGGTCCTGTCACAGTTCCTACCATGCCATGCAAGGGGCCAGGCGTGGCCACCCCCCAGGTGGCTCAAGGAGGTTTTTAACCCATGACTTTCTGTGTACTGGTCCTGTTGTATTGCCTCTGAGCCACACCTCAGCTCATTATTCAGCCTGGTTTCCAACTATGCCTTGTCCTGCATGCAGCACTGAGGGCTATACTCTGGACCTTGCTTTGCAATTAGCACCTGTCACTCCTGGTTTAGCTGAGGCAGTTTATCTAATCAGCTGGTTATAAAACACTGCCTCACCCTGAGGGCTGTGTCAGTTTGTTGTCTCTTGTATTGCCAGAGGTTCCTTTGTTCAAGTTGCAGTGTTCCCCAAGACTGACCCCGGCATCTGACCCTGGCTTTGTTGATAGTTAATTTTGACTTCTGAAATCCCTGTCTACGGCTTCACCTCGATAATCCTTTGGCAAATTCCCTGTCAAGCCCCCATGCACAGATTCACAGCCCATGTAGTTTTTTACCTAGTTACCATGGGCTGTGTGTATTTGCAAGGGTGAGTATACATCTCTGCATTCTGTACTCCAAACAAGGTAAGCCCTTACAGGTCCCTGTGACAGACCCAACCATGACAGGAACTTTTGGAGGGGACTGCAGGATAGCCTCTTGCCTACTGACCAGGGCCGCTGATAGGGCAGTACAACCAGCCCTGTTGTACCCGGGCCCCCGGCCCTATCAGCTCATCAGGGGGGCCCTGACATCTTTATAGTGCATTTCAGTCAAATGCAAAAAATAGGGCTGAATAACAATGAATGACATTGACATCCTACAGGCTTAGGGAGTGTATAAATATATTTTCATGGGCCCCTTCAGGTGAACGGAGGGGCGCTGGGGAGGGACTATTTTTCCATTTTCGGGCGGAGGTACACAAACCTGAGCCCAGCCACATGCCCTATAGTTCCGGCCGCTCTTCCCTGGTGCTTGGCGGAGTAATCCATACAGTGATTTATGTAGTGCTACCCCCTCAGGAGCCGCTGATTGATTTGGGATCGGCGTATTAAGTTACCTCTATGTAGTGTCTAGGGGTTAAGGTAGTGAGCAGAGCAGTAATCAAATGTCCAATCTGTAGTTGAAGGTTTTGAATGCTTTATTTTCCTGGCCCAACACGACCAACATCAGCTTGAGGTAGACAGGGAAGATTGATGAAAATAGAATAACTTTGCAGTATCAGGCTTTGGATAAGGAAAAGCAGTCCTGCCTTCTGTAATTGTATCAGTACGTCGTCACTCCAGCCAGAGTGGGTGAAGTGCCCCCGGACAGACCTCTGCCACAGGCCTGGCAGCCAGAGCGCCACTTAAGGTTGCTGGGAGGAACAAGTCTCTGCCACAGACTTGGCTCTGATTAAATGTTGAGGCCTCTTCCACAGGCCTAGTGCAAGGTTAAGTTGAACGATAGAGCAAATCCTCCCAGTAAATAACGTTAGGGTCACCGGTTGACAGCGTGAGTATACCTGACAATGTCCGGTCACCAGATCCCCGATGGTTCATTCAAGCCCTTTTGGATAACCTGCCTCCGGGTTCTCCTCAAGCCGAACAGCATACAGCCTGGGATCTCCTCAATAGAAGTGGGGACCCAGTAAGTCACTGGGGCCCCATGGTAGCATCAGTTGCTCCAGGCCAGGAGGGCCCAGAGTCAGGAACTCCACGTAGCACGCGACCCCAGGCCAGGAAGGCCATAGTGGTGGGGCCCGTGATGTGCGCACACCCTAAAGGTGGGTGCCGCACCCGGAACCAGGAACCCGCGAAGAACCCAGAACAACGGCTTTCACCACAGAAATACCCCTCCCAGCATGAAAACTCCTCTAATTGGCTACTGGGAAGAAGCGGCTCCGCCTGGATCTCTCTTGCGCCACCTGCCGCCCAGAGATGGAACTGCATCCCTGGAACGCAGACTGACCCACAGAACAATCCAGATTTGGCGACAGCCAAATTTGACAAAATCAAGCGCGGCACGCACTGGGCAGCACACAGTTGTAGTGATATAGATGTCCAATAGTGGAGTCCGGTTAGATAATTGATATCTTAGGTTTTAGTATGATGACTATAAATTAGGTTTTTCCGCAGCAACACACAGGCTCTCCAGAGAACGCATTTTAATTTAACTTCCAATAACGAACAAAGTGCAAAGTCCACAGACGATACAAAATCCAACAGAGTATATAATTCAAATCTCTTCATAGACCTGTGCCATATTCATACAGAGAATATATAGGGAATATATTCTGATCACTTCCAGACCAACATATATTCATACAGAGAATACATAGGGAAAATATTCTCTGAGTGACAAGGCTCACCTCCAAGATTATATTCTCTATCCCCTGAATAGCTGAGCAATTTGATTGGCCGTCTTTCATCTACATCCTGTCTTTCAGAGTGACAGGTAATGACCCCAGCCGGAGTCACTAATTAGTATGCATCCTTGCATACTAATAAGCTCCCTCTAATCAGTAATTAGATTACATGTGGCCTGAGTAATGGTTTGATTGGTTTGACGTGTAAAATAGACCCATCCTGTCTCTTTGCCTATTGACATTCGACAAGCGTCTTTTGATGTGTAACATGTAATTACAGGTTTGAAATATGGCCTGGTCAATTTTGGACATATATATATACATATATGTATGTATATATATATATATATATATATATATATATATATATATATATATATATATATATATATATATATATATATATATATATATATATATATATATATATAATATCCTACATAAATCGGCCAACATATTACAACATATATTACAACATAGGAAAAAAGGTTGTTGCGCTAAAAATAATAAATCTAAACAGTAATTTGAAAAATATACAGTTCTGAAGCCAATATCTAAAATTGATGTGATATTAAAAAAGAAAATAGTTGCAGTCCTAATGCATCCACAGAAATAAAGTTCATATAGGAGTGGCAGTGTTGAAAAACAAGTATGGAAAAAACACCTGGAACCAGTAAAAAATTGGGAGGCTTACCAGATGGCAAGCAGTATGTGCTTGCGACTGCAAACCCCAGTCAAGGCCTTTAAAATAGTCCTCACAGGGGAAGATGGAAAAGGAAGAGGATTCTTGAAGTCTCCACCGGAAGCCAGATTAATGAGCCATATCATAGGAAAAATATTGCAATGGTGAAGTACGTTTGATCAGCACACATGTAGAAAAAAAGTGACTTTTAGTACCACCATCACCAGCACCCTATACATAGGAGGCTTACCAGAACGAATAAGAACAACAGCAAGTGGCTTCAGTCCTCAAATACCCAGAATCAGTAATCACTTCCAATTCTCCCACAGCGCTTTCCGAGTCAAGGATTGGATATTATTACTCGGATAGAATGAGTATTAACAAATAATTCTCGCAGAAAATGGATGTGTTGGGTGCACAACTGGTCTGTGTATCAGCCATACACAGACCAGTTGTGCACCCAACACATCCATTTTCTGCGAGAATTATTTGTTAATACTCATTCTATCCGAGTAATAATATCCAATCCTTGACTCGGAAAGCGCTGTGGGAGAATTGGAAGTGATTACTGATTCTGGGTATTTGAGGACTGAAGCCACTTGCTGTTGTTCTTATTCGTTCTGGTAAGCCTCCTATGTATAGGGTGCTGGTGATGGTGGTACTAAAAGTCACTTTTTTTCTACATGTGTGCTGATCAAACGTACTTCACCATTGCAATATTTTTCCTATGATATGGCTCATTAATCTGGCTTCCGGTGGAGACTTCAAGAATCCTCTTCCTTTTCCATCTTCCCCTGTGAGGACTATTTTAAAGGCCTTGACTGGGGTTTGCAGTCGCAAGCACATACTGCTTGCCATCTGGTAAGCCTCCCAATTTTTTACTGGTTCCAGGTGTTTTTTCCATACTTGTTTTTCAACACTGCCACTCCTATATGAACTTTATTTCTGTGGATGCATTAGGACTGCAACTATTTTCTTTTTTAATATCACATCAATTTTAGATATTGGCTTCAGAACTGTATATTTTTCAAATTACTGTTTAGATTTATTATTTTTAGCGCAACAACCTTTTTTCCTCTGTTCTATGCTGTTGTGTTTTGTATTAACACTCCGCTGTTGCAGCTCTATTAGCAATTTATTGTTAGTGTTTTTTAATATTTCTTAGCGCGGTTTTTTTCTTCCTTTGTTCCATATATTACAACATATTCCCCCACTTGAGTCGGTTCTAACTACTAGAACTACTGAACTAAATTCAAGCAACAAACATCATTATGGTTTGAGGTACTAGATGCTTTACAATGGCTCAAATGAAATATTAAGTTGAGACTGGTTACAGCTCTCTTCACCAGCCTCTAAAATATCCCCATGAAACAGTTATTAGATAATATAACTTTAGACCATGACTGGAAAAGGATTCAGTAAACATCCGTGGCTAGATATGTGCATTCCCGTTCGTACGAATGTTATTTTTCGTACAAAAATGTTCATTTTCGTACCCGCAGAATAATGTGTACATACGAAAAAATTAAAGCACCAAAATACGAAAACGACAGGATTACGAATGAGCCGCATAACGAACAACCTCAAATACGAACGAACGATCTGACGAAAATACGACAAAACGAAAACGGCACAAGAACGAAAATTACATCTATAACAAAAGATTTGCATTCTGTATCCTGTTTGAATCCCTTTTCTGCTCGTATCCTCAGCCGTATGTTCACACGACATCAACAACAAAAGATTTGCATTCTGTATCCTGTTTGAATCCCCTCTATGCTCATATCCTCAGCCGTATGTTCACACGACATCCACAACAAAAGATTTGCATTCTGTATCCTGTTTGAATCCCTTCTCTGTTCGCACCCTCAGCCGTATGCTCACACGACATCCACAACAAAAGATTTGCACTCTGTATCTTGTTTGAATCCCTTCTCTGTTCGCACCCTCAGTCGTATGCTCATATGACATCCACAACAAAAGACTGTATTTTGAATTCCTTTTTTCTGTTCGTATTTTGGATTCAACAGAATGCAAATCTTTTGCCACAGATGTCACACGAACACACGACCGAAAACACCAAATGAAAAAGGACCCAAAACACAGAATGCAAATCCCTTGCCACAGATGTAATTTTCGTTTTTTTGAATGGGCAGTGAGTGTAGTTAGTAAAGCAGCTTCTCTTTTGTGCTGAGTACTACAGTAAAGCCAAATAAACTTTTCTGTGGATTTTCATCTGAAGGGAGATCAGTTGGCCAGACTTTTGAACCCAAAAATGGTTTTCTGATGGAGTTTAAAAACGAACAAATTTTCTGAGAACGAACGGAAAACAATCGTTATTATGTTTGTTGTTAAAAAAGTCTGACCAAGTGTATGGGGCTTAACAATCGTTAATATGGATGAGCCGCGTGTTGAAAGTGCCGCGAATCCCGCGATATATTTACGAAAGTACAAAATGACGAAAATCCTTTTTCTGTTCGTATCTTCAGTCGCATGCCCACATGACATCCACAACAAATTGTCATAGATGTCACACGAACACACGACCGAAAACACGAACAGAAAAAGGAATCCAAAACACAGAATGCAAATCATTGACGAAAATTCACGAAAATTATTGTCTAACAAGTAACGAACATGAATTAAACAGAATAACGAACCATCCCGCATGTATGAAATTAAAACGGTAACGAAAATACGAAACGATCGGAATACGAAAAAATCTCGTTGTACGAAAAACGAACGGGAACACACAGGAAAACGTGCGTCTTACGAAAAACGAACGGAAACGAACCTACTGAACGATACGAAACAGAACAAATAAAACGAAAAAAAATTCTGTGCACATGTCTATCCGTGGCCCGTATAGCTGTTAGGCCTCATTTCAAAGATTGCTCTTTTTTTTTTTTTTGTAAATCACATCACGATCTTGAATATTGTGCAAAAACGAGCTGATGTCACCGTCCATTCTGACTTCATCACATCTCTCACCATCTCACTGAAAGTAAAGCTTGGTATGTTTTGGGAGGTCCAATCCACATAAGTCCAGGATTCTCTCATCTCCAGGCTCAATGTTTTCATTTTTAAAGATGCTTTTAAACAAACACCAGCAAATCCTGAAATTCTACTTCCATCTTTATAGTAAGAAGAACCATTAATGTATCAGCAGTCACTTCCACGGTCAAAAAGGTTTGGGTATGGCAGTAAAAATTCTCTGCTGCAAACTATTTCCTTGCACCCGACATTCATGAGTTTCACCTTCAATCAACAATCCACCAATCAGGACACTAGGTTCTTTTAAAATCAAACCCTCAATATTCTGAATTTGTTGATTGCCAGCAACAATTTGCTTTCGTAATGTGCTGTAGGCCGACCCCTCATTGCCTTTAATATAGCTGTTATTTGTATCATTCAGTCCATAATTCCACCAGAATGGTATACCAACATATATATATTCCCCCATGCGATGGATTGGATATTATCAGCTTGACATCAGTGTTTATCAGAACTTCTGTCCAGACAATGCGGCAGTGGAGATTCTTGCCAGTATCTTTTTATGAAAGGTAGAAAGGTCTTTTTCATCCATATGTGTCACAGCCTTCAGCATATTATAAACAACTGATTCAACAATGTCTCAAATCATGACTAGAGTGATGAATTTCACTCACCCCTCTTATAAATTTAGGAAAACCACCCAACATACTATAATTTATGCTATGCTAAGCCATTGTGCAGCATCACCTCAGATGTAAATATATTGATATCAATATGCATTATGTAATATGTACAGATGTTTTAAATTTATTTTAGGTTTAAATGTTTCGCTCTGGTTTTAAGATTAAGTTCAATAAATAAAACATAATACAAATAAAAAAGCAAAATATATCAGGGAAAGGGAGAAAATTTAAAAATAGGGCGTTGGGTAAGTCCATTGAAAAAAAAAAGGAAATTTGAATGTTCAAAAAAAAGTCTATTGCTTGATGAATATTGAGAGAGTGTCCATTAATTCTTTATAATTTCTTGTATAGTGATATATTGTTGATTCAGCGTTTCTCCCCAACTAGCCAGCAATTACTCCTGCTATTCACATGCAAATGAGTATCTCCAGTAATACCTGAAAGACAAGAAACTCTCCAACAAAAACTCATTAGCAAGGTCCTTAAACAAAGTACTATTTACATGTTTACACTTTAAAGTTAATTCACCCCCACTACTAGAGATGTGTCATTTTTATTCAAAAACAGATCTGGACCCTTCAACTGTTCTAATAATGTGTAATATTCTATTTTCATCTTATCATACTCAATTTTCAGGTGGTCATATTTCTGTTTTAACCACTTAAAGACCTCAGGTGTTTTTCAGATTTGGTGTTTGCAAGACTAAAACATTTTTTTCTGCTAGAAAATTACTTAAAACCCCCAAACATTATATATTTTTTTTTTCTAACACCCTAGAGAATAAAATGGCGGTCATTGCAATACTTTTTGTCACACCGTATTTGCGCAGCAGTCTTACAAGCGCACTTTTTTTGGAAAAAATTCACTTTTTTGAATTAAAAAATAAGACAACAATAAATTTGGCCCAATTTTTTTATATATTGTGAAAGATAATGTTACGCCGAGTAAAATGATACCCAACATGTCACGCTTTAAAATTGCGCCCGCTCGTGGCATGGCGTCAAACTTTTACCCTTAAAAATCTAGATAGGCGACGTTTAAAAAATTCTATAAGTTGCATTTTTTGAGCTACAGAGTAGCTCTAGGGCTATAATTATTGCTCTCGCTCTAACGATCGCGGCGATACCTCACTTGTGTGATTTGAACACCGTTTTCATATGCGGGCGCTACTTGCGTATGCGTTCGCTTCTGCGCGCAAGCTCGTCAGGACGGGGCGCTTTAAAAAAATTTTTTTTTTGTTTTCTTATTTAATTTTATTATTTTTTACACTAAAATATAAAAAAAAAAAAAATGATCACTTTTATTCCTATTACAAGGAATGTAAACATCCCTTGTAATAGAAAAAAGCATGACAGGTCCTCTTAAATATGAGATCTGGGGTCAAAAAGACCTCAGATCTCATATTTAGGCTTAAATGCAAAAAAAAAAAAAAAAAAAGGAAAATTTGTCATTTAAAAAAATGACAGAAAAAAAATTGTCTCTTTAAGAGGCTGGGCGGGACTGACGTTTTGACGTCACTTCCGCCCAGCAGAGCTATGAGGACGGGTGGGGGCCATCTTGCCCTCACTCAAGTCCTCACACACAAGGCGGCAGCATCGGATCTCCTCCGCCGCTACCGACGGCTCCGGTAAGCGGCGGAGGGCGCGGAAAAGCGGCGGGAGGGGGGGGGCCCCTCTCCCGCCACCGATAACGGCGATCTCGCGGCGAATCCGCCGCGGAGACCGCCGTTATCGTTTACACGGCCGCCAGCTGAAAACATGGATATCTCAGTTGTGGCAGCAGCTGCTGCCGTTACTGAGATATCCATGTTTAAAAAGAGGACGTACATATACAGTGGGGGGTCCTTAAGTGATCCAGGGCCACAACCGATCGCCCACCTGGGGGTCAGGAAGGAATTTTTTCCCCTGCCACGGCACATTGGCATAGCACGGACATGGGTTTTTCGCCTTCCTCTGGATCAAACAGGGAGCTGCGTTTCACTGAACCGTCGCTCCCAGCACTACTGAAAATACCCCCCCTTTTTTTAGGCATCTGCCCCTAGTGCGTCAGCAACTATGGCTAAACTGTGTTACTCGGCAGCAACCATTTGGGGACTAAAGTTATTGGCCTCAATATTGCCGGCCGCCACCAAAAAAGCCTTAAGAACGGAACGACTATTCAAAATCGATCGACGATCAAAAGTCAAACACGACACTGGCTTATCCAAACCAAAGCGCATATCATGCGCTCTGGTCAATACAAGATTGGCAGTAAGACACTGAGTAGAAATTCATGATCTCATTCTACAATGCGACTTAGACTGTCTCTTTATTACTGAAAGCTGGCTCACAGCTGACTAACACCATTCTGGGTGAACTTGTGCCAGAGAACTATCGCATAATAACAGAAAACAGAGTGGGGCAAAGAGGAGGAGGCCTGGCAGTGATCTACAAGAGTTCCCTCTCGATCACTAAACCAGTCTGTCAAAACACACTTCCATTCATGGAAACCCTCTCCCTACAACTTCAAACAAATCCCCAGGAGACTGTCCATATCCTACTCTGCTATAGACCACAGGGTCCAAAATTGCAGCTTCTCACGTCACTGACAGAGTTCATTTCCACTTATACACTGAACAGCAAACATCTTTTGCTGCTTGGGGATCTCAACCTTTGGGCCAACGCCTCACTCGATCCCGTGGCCGTCGCTTGCATTGACCACTTGGAAGGACTAGGTCTGCAACAGCTAGTATGTGGGCCCACACATACTTCTGGTCACACGCTCGATCTTATTTTCAGACAAGATCTGGAAGTAAAAATTCTGGAAAATGAACCGTTACCATGGACAGACCACCATGTAATCAAATTCATGATTACCAAAAATGGCCCTTTAACAAAAACACCAAAATCAGTGACAATGCACTGGACGAGATCTCAGAAGAAGCTCCATTCGGAACTCTTCAGAACAACATTAGGGAATAAAGTAAAAGACATTCATTCTCATCAGTCAGTCACGGAAACCCTGGATGCCATTAACACAGCTCTACTACAGTCAGCCGACTTAGTAGCACCCAAACGCAAAACCTGCGTCCGGAAATACAACTCCGGCTGGTTTAACGACCAGCTAGCGTTGTTTAAGCAAGAACGCAGAAGAGCGGAAGCAGCTTGGAAAAGAAGCACTACAGACGAAAACCACGCCACCTACAAGGAAATAACCAAAACATTTTTTTTCCAAAATCATCACTAATGCCGCCCTAAACCACCCCCGCAAACTCTTCAAGCTGGTCACACAGACCATGAATCCAGTCTGTCTTGAAGCCCCCAACTCTGATACCCAAAAATTTTGCAATTTTTAATTATCGGATCACTTCATTAACAAAATTGAAAGGATCCGTGAAAGCATTCAGCAAAACAGTACCCCACTCAATCCCCCCCTTAGTCAACCGCCCAACTCCCATAGAAATCAGCCACAATCAACTAGGTTCACTCTAAAACCCATCTCCATCGAGGCCACAAAAAATATCATCAGCACCCTGCATAACAGCATGGCGTCTAATGATATTATTCCCACCAAACTGCTAAAGGAATGTGCCGACATTCTGGCACCACCTATCAAGCAGCTGATTAACCAATCATTCAGGGAAGGCACAGTGCCCACCCTGTTGAAACAAGGTATAATCAAACCCATTTTAAAGAAACCCACCCTTGACCCCAAGGACCCTGAACACCGTCATCCCATAACAGGCCTGAACATCTTCTCCAAAGTAATGGAGAAAGCAGTGGTACAACAGCTGCAACAGCATCTAGACACCCATAATTTGCTCGATCCTTTTCAATCAGGCTTCCGTCCAGGGCACGGGACGGAAACAGCATTGCTCAAGATATAGGATGATGCTCTCGAGGCCGCAGACAAAGGAGAATCTTGTCTTCTAGTACTCTTGGACCTCAGCGCAGCTTTTGACACGGTAGACCACAAACTATTGCTGACTCGGCTATCAGAAGTAGCCAGAGTCACAGAAGGTGACTTATCCTGGTTCTCCTCCTTTTTGGAAAACCGATCGCAAGTGGTGAGACTAGGACCGCTCACCTCTGAAAAACGCACGGTGTCATGCGGTGTCCCCCAAGGATCCCCTTTGTCGCCGTTGCTGTTTAATATCTATCTTCGCCCTCTTTTTGAAATCATCAGCAGCCAAAAGTTGCTCTACCACTCTTATGCGGATGACACACAACTGTACTTTCACATCTGTAACAAAAAGGATCATCATCTTGCTCTAGAGAAATGCCTCTCTTTGATAGAGAACTGATGACTGAACTGGATGACAAAGAGTTATCTTAAACTCAAGGGATCGAAAACAAAACAGAACTTCTCCTGTTTCACGCCAATCGAAAGAATCAACTGGCAACACCCTGGATACCTCCACCCATTCTGGGCAAAATCATCACCCCTAGCTCCAAAGTCAAAAGTCTCAGAGTCATCTTTGACACCTACATGACAATGGATGCACAAATAGGGTCAGTAGTCAGTGGATCCCATCATCTGCTGCGCCTCTTACGTAGACTTATTCCATTTATTCCCTAAGAAGACATAGCAGTCGTGGTGGGAACAATTGTCAACTCCAGACTTGACTATGCAAATGCCCTTTACCTCGGACTCCCAAAGTACCAAATCACTCGCCTACAGGTCGTTCAAAATACGGCCGCGCGTCTTGTGACTGGGAAAAAACCTTGGGAATCTATCTCCCCTTCACTGAGAATCCTTCATTGGCTGCCAGTGAAAGACAGAATAACCTACAAAGCACTCTGTCTGACGCATAAATGTATCTTGGGAAATGCTCCCAAATATCTATGCGAAAAACTAAAGGCTTATAACCCCAATCGCGCGCTGCGATCCTCAAACCAAAATCTACTCCAAATCCCCAAAACCAGATACCAGTCCAAAGGAGAAAGAAGATTTGCTGTCCAAGGCCCTCGTCTTTGGAACACTTTACCAACCTCCATTCGGTTGGAGGAGAATTACTTGGCCTTTAGGAGAAAGATCAAAACCCATCTCTTTTGAGGTCAAATGAGATATGGTCAAACAAGCGCCCAGAGGCGATTTAGTTCGCATGTGCAGCGCTATATAAGTTTTTCACTCACTCACTCACTCACTAATCCATATCCTCACAGTGCCTTATGATAATCATTCACACCGCACACAAGGTGCTCTATGGCTCTATCACAGTGTGTCACATGGCTGTTGTGTGCTGACTTTCTTTCTTTATGGGTGTACTGTGTGTTACAGATTATAGCACAGTACAGCCACAGCAAAGTCAGCACACAACAGCATGTGGTACACTGTGATAGAGCCTTAGAGCACCTTGTGTGCTGTGTGAATGAATATCCTAATGCTATAAGGCCTCATGCACACAGGAAATTTTAAGAACGCCCCTACTCTTGGCAGCAGCCTTTTGCCAGAAAAAAAACGCCTGATGCTTGTAAAAGTGTCTAACGCCTTTTCGAGCATTTAGGCTCATTTACAGGCGTCAAGCACTTGGGCATTAATTTCATTGGCCAGAACAATAATTTATTATGGCCATTGAAATTAATTAACGTTCCAGCACTAAACGCGCCTAGTGTTAATACGCATTTAGGCATGTTTACACACGTCAAACGTTTTTTCAGCCAAAACACTGCTGCTCCTGTGCTGGCCCTGTTTGTTTGTTTTTTCCTGCCTGTAAATGCCCCTGCCACCAAAAGATTCTAAAAGTCTATGTGTGCATAGACACAGGATAACATGGAGGGGCGTTTGGAATCAGTAAAAAAAAAAAAACACCTGTGTGCATGAGGCCTAAAGATCACAAGGCACTGTAAGATGCCAGCTCAACCACCCCTCTTTAACCACACCGTTTTAAAATGAAGCCGAGGCCATGCAAGCATTTTCTTTTTTAACACATACAGACATTTCTGGCTGGAGACAACAGCCAGGAGTGTGAGTATGCTCGTAAAGGCAGCTGTCAGGTTTCATGTGGAAGTAATACGAGCAGCTCTGAAACCAGCCGATTACTTCCACATTCATTGCATATGACCCCCCCCCCCGCAACTTTTGAGGCAGGGTCAGAGGTGGGGCCAGGGGTGGGATCAAAGGGGGCCCCATCAGGTAGGTTGTACGGGGCCCCATGATTTCTAACAGCGGCCCTGCTCTAGCATTTTTTTTTTTTTTTTTTTACTCTTGTAGCAGCCTCAGTGGCACACCACTTAGATCGGCTGGGTTCCGATGCTCAAGTCCATGGGTGCTCTAGCTTTTGAGGGGGCTCTATGCCTGGGAGACCCTTGGAGTAGTCTTGCTTCGGATTCGGTCTATGTCTCCCCTAAACACACAGGCCCGGACTCAGATAGCACTTATGCCGGCGTATCTCAAGATGCGCGGCGTAAGTGTAAATGTGTGCCGTCGTATCTAAGCGCCGTACCCACAGAACCAGATACGCCTCAAAATAGACTTCTTCCTACCGGCGTAACTTTTCTCCGCCGGCGCGGCGTAGGCGCATATTTACGCTGGACGGATCTGGCGCGCCCATGGATTTTTTATTCAAATATGCAAATGAGGGAGATACGCCAATTCAGAATAGTAAGTTTGGCCGGTGCAGGCTACGCCCGGTGCGCGTAACTGTAAATTCCGGCGCAAAGTTACCCCTCATAAAGCAGGGGTAACTTTGCACCAGACTTGCACAGGTCAGCTGGAGAGCACCTACAGCAGCACCGTTACAGACGACCTGAGCAACCACACTTGCAGGACAACACATCTGTATGCCAACATGGCAGGGGCAGCCGTGGTCATAGCACTACTGCGTCGACGGGCACGTAGGAGGGCACGGGAGAGGATATTCCGCACGCGCATTGACGTCTTTGGCATTGGTGATTTGGAGGTGTATCGCATCTTCAGATTCAGCCCTGAAGCCATCCTGGAAATAGCCACAACCCTGCAGGATGACATCACCAGCAAGACACACCGCGTACATGCAGTGCAGCCACTGGTCAAGGTCCTGGCAACACTGCATTTCCTTGCCAATGGATCTTTTCAAAGAACAAGTGGAGTGGTGGCTGGTTTGTCACAATCCTCCATGAGCAGATGTGTGCACCAGGTTATCCCCGCAATCCTCAGACGCATGTCCCACCACATCATCAAACCCACCCAGGAGCATCTGCGGCAGAAGGCAATGACAGATTTCTACAGAATTGACAGATTCTCACGCACCGTGGGGGCCATTGATTGCACACATGTGGCACTACGGCCCCCCGTGACACAGAGCACATATACTGCAATCGGAAGCATTGGCATTTCATCAACGTACAGGTGATAGCCGATGCCCAAGGCCTCATATGGCACGTCTGTGCCAAACACCCAGGTTCCAGCCATGACAGCTTCATATACCATCAAAGCACCATCCCAACAGAATTTGAACAGAATGTGTATGGGGACAGCTGGCTGGTTGGTGAGTGACATGGGTGTCAGGCATGACTGTCCGCCCCCATGATGCAGACATCACGAGGGGCACATGCACGGCTAACATCCTCCTGTCTTTTCCCTTCCAGGTGATGCGGCATATGCACTGGGACCCCATCTCATGACTCCATTCCGGAATCCCCAAACCCCAGGAGAGAGAAGATACAATGAAGCACACGCACATACCCGTGGAGTGGTGGAACGCACCTTTGGCCTCCTGAAGTCCCGTTTCCGATGCCTGGATAAGTCTGGGGGGACCCTGTTGTATTCCCCAAACTTTGTGTGCCAGATCATTGGAGCATGTTGCATTCTGCACAACTTTGCCGTGAGAAGGGGCCTGCAGATTGACCTACGTGATGACCTGACCCCCGAACCAGACAATCCCCCCCTGACCGAGGCTACCCCGTCTGCTGTGGGAAGAGCAGTCAGAAGATGCCTCGTGGTAGGCTTCTTTTCACGTTAAACACACACATTCATCATGTCACAAGGAGAATGCATGCATGCACACCACTGTGGTCCCTAGCACGCACACCCCACATCCACATCAAATTGGATTAGACCAAAGTACACCGCACGGTACTTGGGAGCAACAACGCCACGCCAAGGCTCCAATTATGTCGCTGTACATTCATACACCATTCACATGGGTCGTGGGGATCACTTCTCCCCAACGACTGAGGGTGCCAAACCTTAACCACTTGACCACCGCCCCATGTCAAAAAGACGTCCTGTTTTTAAAGTTGAATATCTCGATAATGGCAGCAGATGCTGCCACAACCGAGATATTCATCTTTTCAGGGGGCGGTGGTGTACACGATAACGGCGGTCTCCGCGGCGGATTCGCCGCGAGATCGCCGTTATCGGTGGCGGGAGAGGGGCCCCCCCCTCCCGCCGCTCTCCCGCGCCCTCCGCCGCTTACCGGAGCCGTCGGTAGCGGCGGAGGGGATCGGATGTGTCCGGCAGCTGAGCGGGGACGGGACTGAAGGAGAAATCTCCTTCACCCGTCCTCATAGCTCTGCTGGGCGGAAGTGACGTCAAAACGTCAGTCCCGCCCAGCCTCTTAAAGAAACATTTTTTTTTTTGTCATTTGAAAAAATGACATTTTTTTTTTTTTTTTTTTGCATTTAAGTCTAAATATGAGATCTGAGGTCTTTTTGACCCCAGATCTCATATTTAAGAGGACCTGTCATGCTTTTTTCTATTACAAGGGATGTTTACATTCCTTGTAATAGGAATAAAAGTGATACATTTTTTTTTCTTATTTCAGTGTAAAAAATTATAAAACTAAATAAAAATAAATAAGAAAACAAAAAAAAAAAATTTTAAAGCGCCCCATCCCGACGAGCTCGCGCGCAGAAGCAAACGCATACGCGAGTAGCGCCCGCATATGAAAACGGTATTCAAACCACACAAGTGAGGTATCGCCGCGATCGTTAGAGTGAGAGCAATAATTCTAGCCCTAGACCAACTCTGCAACTCAAAAAATGCAACCTGTAGAATTTTTTAAACGTCGCCTATCGAGATTTTTAAGGGTAAAAGTTTGACGCCATGCCACGAGCGGGCGCAATTTTTAAGCGTGACATGTTGGGTATCATTTTACTCGGCGTAACATTATCTTTCACAATATATAAAAAATTGGGCAAAATGTATTGTTGTCTTATTTTTTAATTCAAAAAAGTGATTTTTATCCAAAAAAAGTGCGCTTGTAAGACCGCTGCGCAAATACGGTGTGACAAAAAGTATTGCAATGACTGCCATTTTATTCCCTAGGATGTCTGCTAAAAAAAATATATAATGTTTGGGGGTTCTGATTAATTTTCTAGCAAAAAAATTGTGATTTTCACATGAAGGAGAGAAGTGCCAGAATAGGCCTGGTGGTCAAGTGGTTAATGGCAGGAGTGTCACCCCCCCCTCATTCACACACCATTCACACTGTAGACTGCACTACTGACCGTGTGCAGGGATATAAAAATAAAATAAACTCATAACCTGAGTATCAAAATAAAATAAACTCATAACCTGAGTATAAAAATAAAATAAACTCATAACCTGAGTATCAAAATAAAATAAACTCATAACCTGAGTATCAAAGAAATTAAATAAAAAATCAACGGCCCTGTCGTGGGCTCCGTCTTGTCCCAAGGCTCCTGGTGCGCAGTTGCCTGGGGCGAGCCTCAGGTGGGGGGGCTGGGGGGGCTGGTGGTGGAACCTCCCCCAGTCTCTCCCTGGCTGCCTGGCTGCCCTCCATTGCCACGGCTAGCCGGTGGAGGTAGGAATTTGTCGCAGCCTGCATCCGCAGCCGTCGTGTTGTATTGCTGCGCTGCTGGCGCCGTGTCAGCCTCCCCTCCTCTCGGACAGCAGCTGCAAGGCTCCGGACCTTGGAGACCAGCTCCATCCTGCACATCTGTGGATGACACAAAACATTCACATGTTGGTGGACCCACACACTTGTCACATGTTCCCTTCCCCCCCCCCACACACATGCTACACACCAGAAAGAAGATAAAACACACTTACCTGTCCTCAAGGGCTGATCCCCAGAATCGAAGCCCTCCAGGCCCTCCACCAGCTCCCTATCCAGGAACCTGGCCACGACCATGTCCTCTGGCGTCAGGGTCATCCTGGTGGCTGGTCCTCCACCTGTGCCACTGGCATGCTTCTTCCTCGCCACTAATTTTTCTTTAACAAGTCTCCGCAGTTCATTAATCTTTTTGCGGATATGCTTCGGCTCCCTCTCAGCCACACCGAGAGCATTAACCTGTGTGGTTATCTCCGCATAGATGCGGGTCTTGTCTGCTTTCCCAGTGTTGCCACTCTGTGGCCCATAGAGGCGGCCACCATGTTGGGAGAGCCCATCTATAATAACAGCCTTCTCCTCTGGGCTGAAATTTGTCATCCTCCGCTCACCTGAAGACTCTGCTGCAGCCATACCTCCCCCAAAAATCTGGATGTAAAAGACCTAGCAGGAACAAAAAATGCTTGGGTACTTTTGCACTCGTCGGACGCATGTCTGGGCGTATTTATGCACTGGGCGTAGGCAGTGGGCCGGCGTATCTTAGGGGTTACGCCGGGCGCAGTTGTGCGCAGATGGGGGCAAATAGCCCGGCAACGTCACTGTGCATGCGCCGTTTAAGATACGCCCGACGTATCTCTCTGTGACACGGTCGGAGCATCATTTGCATGGGGTGACGCCCACTTACAGTTACGCCGCCTTACGCCGTCTAAAATACGACCCGCTGGTGCATCTTGGTGAGTAATATCTTTCTGAATACAGTACATGCCTCTCCACGCTGGTCAGGCGTAGCGGAAAAAAGATGCGCTACGCCGGTGAAAAGATGCACCATTGTATCTGAATCTACCCCACAGACTCTGGGAATCTAGGACTGAGGTGAAGATTTGGGGCATTTGTGCCCAAACCAGCAATAACTACTTTAGACTGTGAGACTCAGAGATGTTAATATAATCAGCTCAAAACAACCTAATACTACGGTCTCCTTCTATAAGGTGTTATGTGTTAAGTGTCTTTGCCCCATTATGTGCCTCCTAGATGTGAACTCCCATTGTTAATTGAGTCACCTATTGTTTCTATATGTCTGCTAATCTCTTGGAGATGTCAAAAATATTGTGTCCACTTTACCTTGTTATCGAACCATTGTGGGGTGTTTATGCATATGATAATCTGTAGTGTACTTTGTATATCCAGGGTTGTAGGCTTGTTGCCAGATTGCCTGGGCACCCCCTGACTAATCAAGGCTTTTTGTTATTTAGTGTACTGTGAATGTTTATGTTGGCTGTTCCTTAGATGTGCTAATTGTCTAGGATAATGTAATCAAGCTGTTACCTGATCTTGCATGGTATATATGGTATATATTCTGTGTGAATTTATAATTAAGTCAGTTCCAGTTTGCAACTAAGCTAGTTTTTTGGGTGCTTACTGCTCAGTGCTCAGCTATAATACCTGGTTTCTGGTTCCAGACTGGAGGAAGCTGTATACTAATGGAAGCACCCAAGCTGGGTGCTGGACTGTCCGTCACATTTCCTAACTCACATTCATACATATACATACTAGATCCAATTTAGACAGGAGCCAATTAACCTACCAGCATGTCTTTAGAGTGTCGGAGGAAACAGGAGTACTCGGATGAAATCCATGCAGGCACAGCGAGAACATGCAAACTCCAGGCAGGTAGTGCCATGGTTGGGATTCGAACCGACAGGGAAGTATAATACATTTTGTGGTTTACAGAATTTGCCAAGTTACTAGTGTGGTGTTATTGGTGTAGTGTAAGCAGAACTCAAAATAATAAAATACACAAATAGCCCATTAAAAGATGCAATAAAAAGGAGAGTTTGTTGCAAAAATCACATTCAGTCAGGAGCATTACACTGGATAAACATACGTTCCTGCAATGGCAGGTAGAAAACATAGAAAACAAAAAGCCGCGCCAAGAAATGGTAGTACAAGTCCACTTATGCAGATGGAAATAGTAACAATGGAAAAAAGTCTACGAACTCTTGTGCGGAGATCTAAAAAGCACTTGGCGGTGCAATGACACAAGTTCCATATAATATAACTCAATGTTGTAACGATGGATGTAAATTCCTCCAACACCCGGTGACATGCATGCAGTATGTGAAAATCCTCCACCTGAAAATCAAAGCCTCTTACCAGAAGGTAAGGAATCAAAAGCAGGTGGCTATAACCCAGCCTCGGCCTTTAGTTTCTCCAGGGATCCCAGAACAGGAGTCAGCAGCGCCACAAACGTTAAATCACAGTAGCTCCATAGGAGGAAACGTATAAAAAAGAGAGGACGCACATAGCGTAATACAGTACAGCAACCAAATTTAATAAAAAAGTAATCTACTTACAGCAACAATGTATAAAAACAGCCATTGTATAAAAAGTTGAAAGCCGGCCGGCAAACAAGGAGCCCTTCCTCCCGAGCGTGGTGACGTCACTGACGCAGCCTCCCAGACGCGTTTTGTCACAAGTTGACGTTCTCAATGGGGGTGGGGCTCTCGACAGTGAGGCACCATTATATAGCCACCGCTCGTTACGAGAGGCAGTCCACTTGACGTAGATCGCGCCATCTTAAGTAAGGTATCAAGCCCACTCATTATGAAAGGCAACCCAATGGATGTAGACAGCGCCATCTTAAGTGAGGTAACATGCCCATATCAAGGAGCGCGGCGCCACGCAACTGGGACAATGCAACCGCAACATTAAAAATATATAAAAAGTTAATTTGTTACATTCATTTTCTCATTTTCATTGAAAAAAAGCAACAAATAAAATTACAAATAAAATATATCCTCGGATCAAAATTCGAGATAGGGGCGGGGTTTTCCCTGGCACTGGACTCCTCCCTCCCCTAAGCCTCCTTGTTCTAATATCGTGATAAATATCAGTCACCTAAAAGACTTTCCTTGAAAGTGTACCCATCCTACAAGAAAGCGGAATGGAAATTGGTAATATCAATGTTAATAAGAGGTGATAAATCTCTATAACTTAATGGAGTTTCCAAAAACGCTCCAAACACATAAAAATATAGATGTTGTATATGCATAAGGCATCCCAAAAGAGGGTCCTCCCTGAAAGCCCGAAAAGTGATTAGCCTGAGGCATCTGATACTCATCAGGACAATCCCTATCACTCAAAGGGAAAAAGGCATTATTGGTGGGAATGTTATAATCCCATCCTAGTCCTGATTCCGGTTGAAAATACACCGGGGAGGGATAGTCACCATCTCCCATTTGTCCTTGGCGCCAGCTATTATTGCCAACAGAGGGATGACCCTGTCCTCTTCCATCACCTTGTCCCCATCCCTTCCCTCTAGGGGCTGAATGTGACACTCTAGGAGGCTGGCTCTGATAATAGCCAGTTCCGCCTGAAGGGGCAACCGAATTATAATTGTAACCAGAAGCTCCCTGTGGGGGACCAGTACCAAAACCTGGTCTAGGATTAAATCTAGATGGTCCCGGGCGGCCCTGATTTTTCGAAGAAGGTCCTTAGGGGGCCCTAGACCTCTCCTGGGTGAGGGCCTTACAGGGGGGCCACCTCCTTTGGCCTGAGGAGGGTGCCTCTTAGGACCTCCCTGATAGGGATTTTCCCACCCAGGGGGATTTGTGCCCTGTGGGTTAGATACCTCCATTTCAGTATGGGATGGTTTGGTTACCTCTTCCAGCAGTTTTTTCTGCCAGTTGAAGACTATGCTATTCTGGTAGTCTTCCAGATCTCTATTAAATTTCTTTTTCTTTTTTATCCTCTGGTCCTTATCCTCTTTCTCTAAGAGGCTAAGGAGACTAGAGGATTTGTCTTTGTATTCCTCATTGTCCTTAGAGGGGTCCAGACTGGTTTTGATAGATTTAATCTCATCATCCAGTTTAATTAATTTAGTGACCTTTTTTTTAATCAGAAATTCGAGAAAATTGATACCTGCGGTATTAAAATACTTGAACCAATCCTCAAGATCTAGATCCCCTTTCTGAGGTGGGACCTCCCATCTGAGGCTCCTGGGAACCATACCCAATTTAACATAAGATTCTAGGTAGGCTATATCCCACTTAGTGTGGTTCTCAGAGATCAACAGATTTTTCAGCCGTGTAAATAAACCCCCAAGGTCTCCCTCATCTTCTTTATAAGATTCGAAGACCCCATCTGTGTTTATGAGCTTCTTGGCCCTAAATTCAAAAATGTCCATTGTAGGGACTATCTGTGTGACCAGATGGTATACCAAGGTATATAAATAAAGTGAGCAGCAGTAATAAATCAGAAAAATACAAATAATAAACAAAAAAACTGCGCTACAACCCAATGAACACCAAGGCAGCAGCTATCGTGTGAAGTACACAAATAAACATAGAAAACAAAAAGCCGCGCCAAGAAATGGTGGTACAAGTCCACTTATGCAGATGGAAATAGTAACAATGGAAAAAAGTCTATGAACTCTTGTGCGGAGATCTAAAAAGCACTTGGCGGTGCAATGACACAAGTTCCATATAATATAACTCAATGTTGTAACGATGGATGTAAATTCCTCCAACACCCGGTGACATGCATGCAGTATGTGAAAATCCTCCACCTGAAAATCAAAGCCTCTTACCAGAAGGTAAGGAATCAAAAGCAGGTGGCTATAACCCAGCCTCGGCCTTTAGTTTCTCCAGGGATCCCAGAACAGGAGTCAGCAGCGCCACAAACGTTAAATCACAGTAGCACCATAGGAGGAAACGTATAAAAAAGAGAGGACGCACATAGCGTAATACAGTACAGCAACCAAATTTAATAAAAAAGTAATCTACTTACAGCAACAATGTATAAAAACAGCCATTGTATAAAACGTTGAAAGCCAGCCGGCAAACAAGGAGCCCTTCCTCCCGAGCGTGGTGACGTCACTGACGCAGCCTCCCAGATGCGTTTCGTCACAAGTTGACGTTCTCAATGGGGGTGGGGCTCTCGACAGTGAGGCACCATTATATAGCCACCGCTCGTTACGAGAGGCAGCCCACTTGACGTAGATCGCGCCATCTTAAGTAAGGTATCAAGCCCACTCATTATGAAAGGCAACCCAATGGATGTAGACAGCGCCATCTTAAGTGAGGTAACATGCCCATATCAAGGAGCGCGGCGCCACGCAACTGGGACAATGCAAACGCAACATTAAAAATATATAAAAAGTTAATTTGTTACATTCATTTTCTCATTTTCATTGAAAAAAAGCAACAAATAAAATTACAAATAAAATATATCCTCGGATCAAAATTCGAGATAGGGGCGGGGTTTTCCCTGGCACTGGACTCCTCCCTCCCCTAAGCCTCCTTGTTCTAATATCGTGATAAATATCAGTCACCTAAAAGACTTTCTTTGAAAGTGTACCCATCCTACAAGAAAGCGGAATGGAAATTGGTAATATCAATGTTAATAAGAGGTGATAAATCTCTATAACTTAATGGAGTTTCCAAAAACGCTCCAAACACATAAAAATATAGATGTTGTATATGCATAAGGCATCCCAAAAGAGAATTTAATCTATTCTGTGATTAATACCAGACATAACCTCATAAAAGGTCATGTTTGTAAGTGTCTCCATAAACTGGAGTATTGTGCATAGAGAACCAGTGTGACCCTCCATGGAACTCAAAAAAACTTTAATCCAAAAAAATTTTTTTTTTTTTTGCTAAATCTGATCATCAAAATGTGATATACAAATAAACTTTAGATAATCATCACCTCAATGGACATGATTAATATTAGTGATAAATAGTGTAAAAGTTACGAAATAGTGAAATTGTCAAATTTTAGACCTTATTGGTCATTTTACATAAGTAAATAACAAATTTTAATTTTAATATATTTACCCCTTGCCCTACCTAAAATTTCTATATTATATCCAACTCTCCTCTTATCTAATACGAGGAGAATTGGTAAGTGGTATAAAAAAAAAAAAAAAATGTGCATAAAAAATAATAAAAAAAATATAAGGAAAATTTTTTTTAATGAAAAAATTGTGTAAAAGGAGTTCTTTCTGAAAAAAATATAATATATAAAATAAATTATTCTCCTACTTCCACGGGTGCCTTTCATAAAGAATACGTAATTATGCATTATTAATAAAAGCATTAACATCCGTGTCAATGTTTAAACCAAACGGACTATATGATTTTAATCGATGTATCCAGCCCATCTCCATTTGGGATAAATCCCTCACTAGATTACTCCCCCTCCAATGGTGTTTGAATTTATCAATCCCTAGGAATAGGGTGTTGGAAGGGTCTCGGTTGTGTTTGAGTCTATAATGGTTGGATACTGAATGGTCCTTGAAACCTCCCAATATATTGGTGATATGCTCGTTTACTCTTATTTGAAAGGACCTCTTGGTCCGGCCTATGCAAGGTAGAAAACAGTGGGCTGGATTCAGGTACGACTTGCGCCCTCTTACGGAGGCGCAGCGTACCGTTTTTACGCTGCGCCTCCGTAAATTACGTGTGCTACGCTTCATTCACGAAGCAGTAGCTCCGTAATTTGCGTGTGCGCTCCCTAAAACTGCCCGGCGTAAGGGCGCGTAATTTAAATGATCCCGTAGGGGGCGTGGATCATTTAAATTAGGCGCGTTCCCGCACCGAACGTAGTGCGCATGCTCCGTCTGGAAACTTTCCCGACGTGCATTGCGGCAAATGACGTCGCAAGGACGTCATTTGCTTCAACGTGAACGCAAATGGCGTCCAGCGCCATTCACGATTCACTTACGCAAACAACGTAATTTTCAAACATCGCGACGCGGGAACGACGGGTATACTTAGCATTGGCTGCCCCTGCTAATAGCAAGAGCAGCCTTACGCGGAACCCGACGAACGCAAACGACGTAAAATGCGTCGTAGGGTTGTGAATCGCAGGGCGCGCGTAGGGTTGTGAATCGGCGTGAGTATGCAATTTGCATACTCTACGCTGACCACTACGGGAACGCCACCTAGCAGCCATCGTAAGAATGCAGCCTACGATACGACGGCATAAGAGCCTTATGCCAGTCATATCTTAGGCTGCAGTCGGCGTAACGAGCTTTCTGAATACAGAAAAGTCGGTACGCCGGCGCAACTAAGCAATTGCGCTGCGTAACTATGGTTACGCAGACGCAATTGCTTACTGAATCTACCCCAATGTTTTCCTATGTTCTTTGTTTACACTGCAACACATATTGATACACGTAAATGCAAGGTGCAAAGAAAATCATGTAAATGCACATAACTTCACATGCATTTCCAGTGCACTTTTATGTACAGTACGATGTGAAAGGACTCTTAAAGGAGTTGTAAAGGAATTTTTTTTCACCTTAATGCAATCTATGCATTAAGGTGAAAAATAGGATTTTTATAACAGCTTACCTGTAAAATCCTTTTCTTGGAGTACATCACGGGAAACAGAGCCGCATAGCCATTACATGTGGGTTATAGAGTCTACCTTCAGGTGATGGACACTGGTGTAATCAATTAAACAGGAAGTTCCCTCCCTATATAACCCCTCCCCTACTGGGAGTACCTCAGTTTTTGTAGCAAAGCAATAAGTGTCCCAATATCCCCAAACAAGAGGGGCGGGAGCTCTGTGTCCCGTGATGTACTCCAAGAAAAGGATTTTACAGGTAAGCTGTTATAAAAATCCTATTTTTTTTATCGTACATCACAGGACACAGAGCCGCATAGCCATTACATGTGGGATGTCCCAAAGCAATGCTTACTGAGGGGAGGGAGACACCAACAACGCAGACCGCCAGAGGCGGCTCTCTAATTAGGCAAAGTAGGCGGTGGCCTAAGGCCTCGCCCTCGCAAGGGCCTCGTACCTGCCTACTTTGCCGAATGTGTGAGAGGAAAAGTGCCTGGTCAGTGTCCAGAGGTGAGTAACGCTATGCAGGTTCCAGCCCAGCCGGCTGCAAAATCCTCCTCACAAGGAGAACAGCTCATTACCTCTATTGCCTTCTAGCCTTCTCTGAAAGCCGACACCAGTGCTGGAAGGGGGCGGGTGCTGGATTGCGATCTGCACTATGCTTATTCAGTGCAGAAGAAATGGCCTGAGATGAGGTGCACACTGCGTGCCTCCTCTCTGAAGCTACAGACATACAAATGCCAATATAGAAGGACGATTCTCCCAGCCAGTTTGCCTGGCTGGGTCGGAGCTTGTACAGTGTGAGCAGCAGCAGAGGTGGGCGGAGCAGCCAGAGAAAGTTCATCACACTGCACACACTCTGCAGCATGGATCACTGTCCAGCCCAGGAGTCCCCAGAGCTCTCCTCTCCGAGTCCCTAGACCAGCTCTCAATTCATGGAATCTGCTAGTAAGGTGAGGTGCTTATCTATTTTCAGAACAAGCTGGTTTAGTGTCAGAAATATCAGAGTTGTAAAACGTCCTGTGTGTGTCAGTCTGCAGTCAGTGCTTGCAGATTACTGATAAATTATCAGTATCCTGCAACTCTGATAAGATCACAGACCAGGAAAACTACACTACTTCCCAGGATCAGAAAACTTCTCTGGACATTTATTAAAGGCATGTTTTGTGAGGGTCTACTAGAATTAAGATCCAAGCCTGTGATCAGTGACATATTCAATTCAGGAGCGGTGCGACCATAGGGACGCCGGAGCGCCGCCCCCTCTCGCTCGCTCACAGCCATTAAAATATACAGATTCATGCATTGTATGAATCTGTATATTTTCGCCGCTGCCGCCCACTATTCAGCTGGCCAGACATTGAGCGCCGGGCAGCTGGCTGGCTGTGAGGAAGTGCCTATCAGAACCAGTGGCTCTGATAGGCTTTCCGAGTACAGCCCTGAGGCTGTAGTCGGCTTCCTAAAGCTTATCCTCGGGACGTACCAGCAGTGCGTTCCTTGGATAAGATTGACAGGCGTCTCAGCCAATCAGTAACCTGATTGGCTGAGCGTCATCGAGGGACATCAAGGGACAGTAGAAGCCAGAAAGGTAAGTGCCAGGGGGGTGCATTTTACTGTGGGCACAGTGGCTATAATTGCAGGGCACAGTGGCTATAATTGCAGGGCACAGTGGCTACAATTGGGGGCACAGTGGCGACAATTGGGGGCACAGTGGCGACAATTGATGGCACAGTGGCGACAATTGATGGCACAGTGGCGACAATTGATGGCACAGTGGCGACAATTGATGGCATGGCATAGTGGTGACAATTGATGGCGCAGTGGTTGCGTTTTGATGGCATGGCACAGTGGTTGCGTTTTGATGGCATGGCACAGTGACTGCGTTTTGATGGCACGGTGGCTGCGTTTGATGGCATGGCACAGTGGTTGCGTTTGATGGCATGGCATGGCACAGTGGTGACAATTGATGGCACAGTGGCTGCGTTTGATGGGCACAATGAGGCTGCAATTATTTTTTTTTGTTTTTTTCATTTGCGCCCCCCCCCCAAAAAAAATTTGAGCACCAGCCACCACTGATTCAATTATAAATGTAAAAAAAAACTTTCTGCAGTGACTCATTAGCGATCATTTTGGGATAACGGAATGTAGCTGCTAATATATTACAAGAAATCACAATTTTAGACTGACAATGGAACTCATGGTTTAGCACCAGAGTTGCCCTCTCCCTCTGATTGCGCCACTCCTCATTCACAGCCACCCAGAGCCCCTTAACTCGATTGCCTGCCCCGCTCCCCAGGCGCATCATTGGATTTGATTGACAGCAGCGGGTGCCAATGGCTGTGCTGTTATCAATATATCCAATCAACAGCCGGGATCCGAGACTCCACCGAGGGAAATTCGGGGCTCAGGTAAGTAAAACAGGGGGGCTGGGGGACCAGGCACTGGCAAAAGTTTTTTCACCTTAATGAGGTTTTACAACCCCTTTAACCACTTGTCAACCGCCCGCCGTCATATGACGATAAAGACTCCATTGTTCTGACAGGACGTCATATGACGTCCTGTCTTTTAAAGCCGCTAGGGGGCGCGTGCGTGCACCCGCCGCTTTGCTGGGATCCCGATGCGCCCGCTCGGCGGCAACGATCGCCGCCGGGCACACGCGATTGCCCAGTAACTGAGCAGGGACGTGGAGCTCTGTGTGTAAACACAGAGCTCCACGTCCTGTCAGGGAGAGAGGAAACCGATCTGTGTCCCTTGTACATAGGGACACAATCGGTCACCTCCCCCAGTAGCCCCCCTCCCCCTACAGTTAGAACACAAACTAGGCTACACATTTAACCCCTTCCCCGCCCCCTAGTGGTTAACCCCTTCCCTGCCAGTCACATTTATACAGTTATCAGTGCATATTTATAGCTGTTTCACTGTATGAATGTGATTGGTCCCAAAAATGTCACAAAAGTGTCTGATGTGTCGCTATAATGTCGCAATCCCAATACACAAGTCGCAGATCGCCGCCATTACTAGTAAAAAAAATAATAATAATAAAAATGCCATAAAACTATCCCCTATTTTGTAAACGCTATAAATTTTGCGCAAACCAATCGATAAACGCTTATTGCATTTTTTTTACCAAAAATAGGTAGAAGAATACGTATTGGCCTAAACTGAGGAAAACATTTTTTTTTCATATATTTTGGGGAATATTTATTATAGCAAAAAGTAAAAAATATTGAATTTTTTTTCAAAATTGTCGCTATATTTTTGTTTATAGTGCAAAAAATAAAAACCGCAGAGGTGATCAAATACCACCAAAAGAAAGCTCTATTTGTGGGAAAAAAAGGACGCCAATTTTGTTTGGGAGCCACGGCGCACGACCGCGCAATTGTCAGTTAAAGCGACGCAGTGCCGGAAGCTGAAATTTCGCCTGGGCAGGAAGGGGGTAAAACCTTCTGGGGCTGAAGTGGTTAAGCTGGGCACACACAAACCAAAAATCAGCCAGTTCACTAGGGACCAAACACATTTCAGTCAATGTCTGGCTTACCCACTTTCTGTTCAACAGAAATCAATCAGTAGATCAACTTCTGTCGAACGGCCATGCTCACACTGATACATTTTTTCTACAACACTGCTGGCCCAAAGCTTTATTGCTAAATATAACGCGTACTGCTATTAAACTGCGCATGTCGCCACAAACTGCACCCCAGCCCCTACTCCACCTGGGGAGTGGGGGAGGTGCAGTTTGACAACTTCGCCCCGGGCACTGGATGACCTTGTCAATGCCCGCACAGTCTCTGACCATCTCCTGTATCATGTCTGCACAGTCTCTGACCATCACCTGTATCATGTCCGTCCGCACAGTCTCTGACCATCTCATGTAAACCGAAACGCAAAGTCCGCATCCGGAAAAAAAAGTCCGGCTGGTTCAACAACCAGCTGTCCCTACTGAAGCAAGAGCGCAGAAGGGCGGAAGCCGCCTGGAAAAGAAGCCCTTCAGAAGATCACCTCATCATCTACAAGGCAATAACAACACAATATCATAAAGAAATCTTCAAAGCCAAGAAACATCATTTTTCTATGACGATTAACAGCGCCATGAACCGCCCCCGAGAACTATTCAAGATGGTCACCCAGACCATGAATCCGGGATGTCTTGAAGTCCCCAATTCAGACACCCAGGAGTTCTGTAATGAATTATCGGATTTTTTCATCGACAAAATCGAAAGAATCCGGGTAAGTATTCTGCAAAATAATACCCCCCTCAGCCCCCTCTTCAATCAACTACAAAACACCAACAGAAACCTTCTACAATCAACTTAGTTCACTCTGGAACCCATCTCCATCGATACCACCAAAAATATCATTGGTGCGTTGCAGAACAGCACAGCACCCAATGACATCATTCCCACCAAGCTGCTGAAGGAATGCGCCGACATTCTGGCGCCTCCCATCACACAGCTTATAAATCAGTCATTTAAGGAAGGCATAGTGCCATCCCTGCTGAAAGAGGGCACAATCCAGCCCATCTTGAAAAAACCTAACTTGGATCCCAAGGACCCAACTCACCGCCGCCCCATAACAGGCCTAAATATTCTCTCCAAGATAATGGAGAAAATAGTGGTACAACAGCTGCAACAGCATCTGAATACCCACAATCTACTCGATCCATTTCAATCAGGTTTCCGTCCCGGACACGGGACAGAAACGGCCTTACTCAAAATATGGGACGATGCCCTCGAGGCCGCAGACGAGGGAGAATCCTGTCTCCTGGTTCTGCTGGACCTAAGCGCAGCCTTTGACACAGTAGACCACAAAATGTTACTGATGCGACTGGCCGAGGTAGCCAGAATCGCAGAAGGTGATTTACCATGGTTTTCCTCCTTTCTTGAAAACCGATCACAAACAGTGAAACTGGGATCTTTCACGTCGGAAAAAGGCACGGTCCCCCAAGGATCCCCCCTGTCACCGGTACTGTTCAACATCTATCTTCGCCCTCTCTTTGATATTATCAGTAGCCAAGAACTACTTTATCACTCTTATGCAGACGATACGCAATTGTATTTTCGCATCTGCAACAAAAAGGATCATCATCTCAGTTTAGAGAAATGTCTCTCTTCGATAGAAAACTGGATGACTAAGAGTTATCTTAAACTCAACAGTTCCAAAACAGAACTTCTTATGTTTCACGCCAGCCGAAAGAGTCAACTGGCAACAACCTGGACACCGCCGCCCATTCTGGGCCAAATCATCACCCCTAGCTCCAAAGTCAAAAGTCTAGGAGTCATTTTTGACACCTTCATGACAATGGACGCACAAATAGGGTCAGTAGTCAGCGGATCGCACCATTTGTGGCGCCTACTACGCAGACTTATTCCATTTATCCCCAAAGAAGACGTAGCAGTCGTGGTGGGAACAATCGTGAATTCCAGACTGGACTATGCAAATGCCCTTTACCTCGGGCTCCCAAAGTACCAAATCGCTCGTCTGCAAGTCGTACAGAATACGGCCGCCAGACTGGTGACTGGGAAAAGGACATGGGAATCAATCTCACCTTCGCTGAGAACCCTTCACTGGTTGCCAGTAAAAGACAGAATTGTATTTAAAGCACTCTGCCTGACACATAAGTGCATCCATGGGAAGGCGCCGCAATATCTTTGCGACAAGATAGAACCTCACAATTCTAATCGCGTTCTGCGATCCACTGACCAAAATCTGGTCAAGGTGCCAAAAACCAAATACAAGTCCAAAGGAGAAAGAAGGTTTGCTTTTCAAGGTCCGAGACTATGGAACGCTTTACCAACCAGCGTTCGGTTGGAGGAAAACCACCTGACTTTCAGAAGACGGATAAAAACTCTGCTCTTTTGATGTCATGAGACACGAAACATCAAGCGCCCAGAGGCGATTCAGTTCGCATGTGCCGCGCTATATAAGTTTTTCATTCATTCATTCATGTATCATGTCTGCAGTCTCTGGGGGGCCTACAGAGGAGACAAGAGCAGGAGCGATGCCAGGATGGGGTTCACATGAGGAGTCAGATGTGTGCAGACTGCAGAGAGGATAATATAGGATGAAACCAGAGCCACCAAGCTGGAGCCTAGAGAGGACCGTCTGACTGAGCCCTGCAAAGTGCACCTGAGAAGACGTCAGTGACAGCACTGCAAGGCCAGTCTGAGGGGGATCACTGATGTAAGGGGAGAGTGAAGACAGTAAGGTAAAGAGGCACCGATTTAAAAGTTCCCCCTGATATTAGTAAACCCCCCCCCCCCCATTACCTTTCACTCAGTGTAAGGTGGTCTATGGTCACCAGAGTCCCCTTCATATCAGAGTTCCCAATTTAGATGCAAGTTGAAACTCTGTGGACCCTGATGTAAAGGAGAATGCTGTGCACTCTGACATAAGGTGATCCCTGGTCGCCAGAGCCCATCTTACATCAGAGTTCCCATTTACACCAGTCTGCAGCATTCCCTCTTAAATAATGATCTGCAGCATTCCCCTTTACATCAAATTTCCTCTTGCACTGTAAGGGGGAATCCTGCAGACTCTGATGTAAGGGGGAACTCTGTGTTGGGTTATATTAACCTGACCTTCATGTAAATGGAGAAATAGGGTATATATATATATATATATATATATACCCTATGTTGAATGAATGTCTACGTTTTGCCTAAGGCCTCACAAAGCCTAGAGCCGCCTCTGCAGACCGCCATCAGACGTGAGGACCTATAATGCTGCCTGCAGCATACTGCACCAAAAAGCTGCATCCTCTTGCCGTCTTATGTTCACCTGATAGGAATTAGTGAACGTAAGCACAGATGACCGTGTTGCGGCCTTGAAAATCTGTGTCATAAATGCTTGGAAATGCATTGCGCATAAAGCGCTTACCATCCTGGTAGGTAGCACCCCCACAAAAAAAAACAGGGGGAATCCTACACTAAACCACAAGCCTGAATAATAACCTGATGAATCAACCTTAAAAACAGTTGATTTTAGACGCTGCCTGCCCTTTCCTGGGGCCTCCTGGTAGCACAACAACATCAGTTTTCCGTATCCGAGCAGCCGCTTCAGATAGGCCTAGACCCTTCTTACTCCAACGAGAGAGAGAGAGTGTAACCATTTTAATAGCTGACCTGAACACTGCCTGCCCATCTAGGGTCTTCTGGCAGCCCAATAAAAACGTCAGCTTTCTATATCTGAAACCTTCAGATAGGTATTTAACTGCTCTCATCTCAATTGAGAAAAAAGCAATAACTTTTCCTTCCGTGAAACAAGGTTTTGAAAAAAGGGAAGGTAAGAATATCTAGATTCAAATGAATACTAGATCCTTCTAGTAAATAAGGTTGGGTGAGGATGAATATCACTCTACTTGTAAGAATAATTGAGTATGGCTCTATACCAAGAAAGTTGCCAATACTGAAACCACAAATGGGCACTGACTGGCAACATGGGTAAATCAATGCTGCCCCACAGTGTCCATCAGTGCCACCCCACAGTGTCCATCAGTGACACCCCACAGTGCCCATCCATGCCCAGTGCCCATCTGTGCCACCCATAAGTATCCATCAGTGCCACCCATAAGTGCCGCCAATGAGTGCCCATCTGTGCCGCCTATGAGTGCCCATCTGTGCCGCCTATGAGTGCCCATCTGTGCCGCCTATGAGTGCCCATCTGTGCCGCCTATGAGTGCCCATCTGTGCCGCCTATGTGTGCCCATCAGTGCCGCCTATGTGTGCCCATCAGTGCTGCCTATGAGTGCCCATCAGTGCCGCATACCAGCGCCGCCAATCAGTGCCACCTCATCTGTGCCCGTCAGTACTACCTCATCGATGTCCATCAGTGCCATCTCACCGGTGCCCATCAGTGCCGCCATATCAGTGCCCGTAATTGAAAGATAAAACTTACTTATTTACAAAAAAATTAACAGAAAAAAATAAAAACGTAATTAAAAAAAAAAAATCAGTCTTTTTTTAGTTGTTGCGCAAAAAAAAAATCGCAGAGGTGATCAAATGCCACCAAAAGAAAGCTCTAGGTTAGCTCCGTCTCCTTTCCAAATGTAGGAAGGCAGGAATTTTACCTTTGACAAACTTCCACGGATGCCACCATCTGGTTTCATACCAGAAACATGGTCCTTCCAGACCGTAGGATATCTGGTCCTGGAGGCCAGCTCTCTTGTATGAATCAAGGGAATTGCAGCTGATTCTGAAAGCCCCGATCCTCGAGAATGTGGGCTATAATAGCCAGACCATTAATTCACCTGTTGCACCCCCTGCAAAGTAGGCCTGGACAAGATGTAAGGGACCGTGGGTCCTCTACTACCACCCTTACTGTTCCTGCACCGAGAGGTCGTCAGGGTTATGTCAGAGTAATCAGGCCAGCTTCCGTTCTCCTCTAATATTGTATAGAAGCCACAAAAGTCGCGGCACTGGGGGGAGAGACACAACCAGTGACAACTGGTCCCCCCGGATTACGAACACATCTGCCCCACATGCGGGTGGATCCTTTGTCCTTGACCCCAAGCTGTTCAATTTCTTGTTGATCCTGGACGCCAATACATCTGTACATGGTACTATTTCTGTAGCATTTGGTCAGGAAAACAGTTGGGGTGTAGAGGTCATTCTCCCGGAGACCCTTGTTGACGGCTCCAGCGAATCGCCTGCCAATTCTGCATTTCATGAAATGACGAATGTCAATAGGCAAGGCACAAGCTCCTCCTTGGTAAATTAAGTAAATCACTAGTATGGCATAGTCTGATTGAACTCTGACAGAACCAACCTGCCACCTGAACATTCAGGCCCCTAAGCCAGATGCTCCATCGGTAGCTCTAGCTGACAGATAAGGCTCCCTTGGAGCTTGACTACTTCCCCTGGGCCATGGTCTCTTCCTGACCTGGCAAACCCTTTTAGTTAAGAATCACCAAGAGGAATTTCAGCATATCTCTGGGACCGGGTTCTTTGGATAATGCTAGGTCAAGATCCACTCTTTCTAGGCCGACAAAATACTGTTTATAACAGCCCTGAATAAAGGTTAGTGTAGGGAACTGTCTTGAATGAAGCCAGCATCTTCCGTAGTGCCTTAAGCAAAAGGCCAAAAGTAAGGAACTGTTCTTTGCCGTGACCACATAGACCAGTTTTCTTATAGCTATTGTCTTGTCTGAGGCCAAAAAAAAACTCTCCTTTTTAGACTGTGCCAAACATGCCCAGCTTCTTGTCAAATGAAAGAAAGTATCTTTAGACTGGAATCCCAACCCAGGAGTTCCAGATACCTGACCATGCTGGACACCCTTAAGTCCAGCCATGCTACTGACTGACCCATCAGCAGGAGTTTGCTTCGGTATGCCGTTACTGCTATACCCTGGGCCTACAGACCTGCTAGAGGCGGGCCCTAGCACCCTGACAACCCAGGCACGGAGGCTAACCCAAAAGGGCAAGACCACCGACTGGAGATAGTGCTGTTCTCCTGCGAAACGCAGACAACTTCTGCAGACCCAAGTAAATAAACACATATGCAACTGGCTCCCCATATGTGTATGTGGCAAGTGTTAAAGCCATATGCCTCAATGGAAGTGTGTGTACATGGCAGCGTGTGTTCATGGAAGCATGAATTCATATAAATATGTTTTAAGCAAAACATGCATATAGCATGTGTGCTTTGGAACAAGCATCTTGCAAGCAAGCATGTGCTCCAAACGTGTTATGCAACAATGTGCAACATGAACCCATGCAGACACTTATTTCTATGCAAACACAAGGAATCCTGTATTGCTTAATTAGGCCGCCATGTGCAACTTTAAAGTAATCATGCACCCTTATGCGCTTCAGCATCTTCCATGCGATCAACATCTTATGCATTTTAAGCACTACTTTGCGGACAAGAACCCTTGTGTGACCAAGGACTCTTGTGTGACCAAGCACCCCTGTGCGATCCAGCATCCTTATGCACTCAAGCATCTTAATGCGACTTTAGGCATTTCTGTGAAACAAGCCTCTCTATGTGATCAAGTATCCTTGGGTAATCCAGGACTCTGTTGATCCGACAACCATGTGTGATCCAGCTTCTTTTTGCATTCAAGCATCTTTAAGCGATCTTTAGGCATTCTTGTAGAAACAAGCCCCTCTGTGTGACCAAAATATCCTTGAGTAATCAAGGACTTGGGTGATCGGGTAATCATGTGTGATTCAGCATTTTTATGCCTTCAAGCCTCTTTATGCGATTCTAGGCATTTCTGTGGAAACAACAAGCCTCTTTGTGTGACCAAATATCCCTGGAGAATCAAGGACTTGGGTGATCAGGTAATCATGTGTGATTCCAGCATTTTTATGCATACAAGCATCTTTATGTGAACTTAGGCACTTCTGTGGAAACAAGCCTCTCTGTGTGGCCAAATATCCTTGGGTAATCCAGGACGCGGATGATTAGGTAACCATGTGTGATCCAGCATATTTTTTGCATCCAAGCAACTTTATGCGATTTTAGGCATTTCTGTGGAAACAAACCTCTTCTGTGTGACCAAACATCCTTGGGTAATCAAGGATTTGGGTGATCAGGTAACCATGTGTGATCCAGCATTTTTATGCATACAAACATCTTTATGCGATTTTAGGCCTTTCTGTGGAAACAAGTCTCTCTGTGTGACCAAATATCCTTGGGTAATCCAGGAATTGAGTGATCAGGTAACTAGCATCTTTATGCACTCAAGCATTTCTATGCAACTCTAACAAACATGCAACACCATACAGACAGAAACATGTATCCTTATGCGAACCACAATAAAACATGCTCTGTTACTTGTTTTTTTTTCACATGCATTCCAAACTCATGTATCTTATGCAACATGCGGACTGGTAAAGAGGAAGTTATCCTCTGTAGATGTGCGTTTCCTCAATTAAGTGACGTTAGCAATGTGTACCAGCAACTGTTCATCCCTCAGATGTGCATTTGGTTAGCCTGAAGCCGACACCAGGCTGAGGACCATATGGAGGTCTTACTAGCCACCTATAGGAAAACCTCTCTTTACACTCTAAGGAGAAGATAGAGGCTTTGGCCGAGTAGGCAGAGGGAAGATATATGCAGCATTAATCTCTGAAAAGACTGTAGGTGCAATCAGAACCTGTAGGGCTTTTGATAGCTTCTCCTCGTTAGGCTGCAGCTCCTGTCTCCTGTCCTCTGACAGTGAACCTTCATCCCCAGCTCTTCTAATCCCTTTGTTTAAGGATTAAAGCAGGAAAAGGGGGCACACCCTGTTTTTTTTCCGCTTCTTGTGAGGATGCTGCGAACATAGCAGTTAACCTCTTGTAGAACAACAAATGCAATGCAAAAAACAAAACACATGCAGAGTGGCTGCAATGTTGGGGGAGGCTGCATTGCCTGACAGGTCTGAGGCTCAATCTGTGAGCTGTTTAAGTCTCTACAGGGGAGAATAAGGGGCCACCAGGTTCAGGTGGCGATTCCTTTTTATATTCCTACCCCTGACCTTATTCAATGGGGAGACAAAAGTCCTAAGCTAAAAGCAGAGGAACTTAACCCAGGTGCATCAACAGCTGAACTTAGTCTGGCAGCAACAATGCCTGCTAATCTGCACAGCTAGATGTGGAGTAGGCGTCTTAGATGAATCTGTATCCAACTCACACAAGGTGCTTACGTTTGTGTCCCCCTAGCTTTAAAGAGCTCTGACGTCTGGGCCTTTTTTGAAGAGCCCTCTCTGCGACTGCACTGAGCCGGTGAGCACGTGCGACATGGTAGAGCCTGAAGCTGAGGAAGTGGGACGCACAATAGACCAGCTAACACTCAAGCTTCCGTCTTTGGAAAGCATGGTAAGCGAAACATCAGGCATGTCTTTTACTGCCCATAGTAGTGGAAAAACAGATAAGACTTGCAGCTACTCATGGAAGACAATCCTTTGCATAGGATTAAGGGCATTTTTTTTTTTATGTACCAGCCCCTTCAAGGGGAGATATATGGGTACTACAGCCATCCTGTCTGAACAGACATAGTGGCCCAGGCTACATGTCGGCTAGGGGAGGTATATGGGTGCCCTGAGCCATCCCGTCTCAGAAGACATTGTGGTTTACATTGACCATGCATAGGAGCATAATATAGGCGAGACCCATAGTCCCCTACAGAAGACCTACTGTCGAACCAAGTCCCATAGATCCTTCCCTTACCTTTCCACGATGCAGGGTATTGCCAAGCAAGAGGCCCAATCTTTCCCCTACACTGTGGGTATAGTCCTAGACTCCTAGACCTTCAGGGACCGGGGTCCATGGCAGGAACACCACACCCCTGGACCTATATAGCACCCTGGCAGCAGAAAAAAACATTTGGTCCTTAGAAGGCACAAAGTTCTGGAACCCAGGATCCAGCCCTCCGCAGAGAGACATTATAGGCTAAACCTTGTTCTTCGTACCGAGGCCCGGGTACCGTCCACTTTGGCTATGAAGCACCTTGGACGGATCCGGATTTATGGAGGCCTTTTACATCCAGCATGGATCCCTCCGGTGGAGCTCCTAAGAGCACATGTTAACTCGTGACCAACACCTTAGACACTGATGAAAAAACTGAGGTACTCCCAGTAGGGGAGGGGTTATATAGGGAGGGAACTTCCTGTTTAATTGATTACACCAGTGGTAGACTCTATAACCCACATGTAATGGCTATGCGGCTCTGTGTCCCGTGATGTACGATAAAGAAAAACATCTGATGATGCCGCTCCCTCCCCCCGCTTTACTTACCTGACCCGTCGAAAGTCCCACACTTGGTCCCGAGATCCTCTTCGCCTCTCAGCCTGGCCGCTGATTGGCTAGAGCGGATGGATTGAGAGCAGCGCAGCCATTGGCTGTCACTGCTGTCAATCACATCCAGTGAAGCCGCGATCCGAGGGACGGGGCCGAGTGATACAGTGAGCGGCTACGGCCGCTCGCTGTATCACGGGAGCGCGCCTGCAAGGACTCATCACCATGCGAGCTCTCTCGCATGAATGTGGTGAGTTCTTGCGGGGAGGACCAGAGACAGCCGCAGAGGGACCCCAGAAGACATGGATCGGGGGCCACTCTGTGCAAAAACGAACTGCACAGTGGAGGTAAGTATAAAATGTTTGTTATTTTAAAGAAAAAAATGTTTTTCCTTTACTAACCCTTTAACCACTTCCAATCTAGCCGTAGTAAAACAATCAGAAGGGAGTAGCATGGATGCAGGAAGACGTATTGTATATAAAAGGCCTCCCACACTGGACACTTGTGCACAGCTCACAGAGGGTGCAGAGGCGCACCCTGTGATTGCTGTGTCCCTTGTACTGCTTACTCTGCAATACCCACAGAAGTACAATGTCATCATACTGACACTGCACTGTTCTGGTCACAGTATGAAAAAAAAATATGCTCTGGTCTGATATCACTGTATGTCAGTGCCACCAACCATTGTTTCTGAACTCAGGGCAGCCATCAGAAATTTTGGGGCCCCTTACACAGCTTTAGACCTGGGCCCCCCTGGGCCTGACTACCAAAATTCCTTAGGGCCCGTCCACTCGCCAACCCACCAAATCCACCCACCGGCCGCCCCCACCAAGTCTCATTCCATGTCCTCCTCCTTCTCCAGTCCCATCCCCCCCATCCCATGTCGTCATTGTCCTCCTTCTCCATCCCATGTCCTCCTCCTCATCCATCCCATGTCCTTCTACTCCTGTATCATTCCCTCCATCCGATGTGCTTTTTCTCCTCCAACCCTTGGCCTCTTCCTCCTCTAGTCCCATCCCATGTTTTCCTCCTCCACTCCATGTCGTCCTCCTTCTCTTCAAGTCCCATCACATGTACTCCTCCTGCAGTACCATGCCATGTTGTCCTCCTCCTCCATCCTATGTCCTCCTCCAGTCCCATCCCATCTCCTCCTCCTCCTTCAGTCCCATTTCATGGCCTTCTCCTCCAGTCCCATTCCATGGCCTCCTTCTCCAGTCCCATCCCATGGCCTCCTCCTCCAGTCCCATCCCATGGCCTCCTCCTCCAGTCCCATCTCTTGGCCTCCCCCAGTCCTATACCATCTCCTCCTTCAGTCCCATCCCATGGCCTCCTGCAGTTTCATCGCATGGCCTCCTCCAGTTTCATCGCATGGCCTCCTGCTCCAGTCCCATCACATGTTCTCCTCTTTCAGTACCATCCCATGTTCTCCTCCTCCATCCTATGTCCTCCTCCTCTAGTCCCATCCCATGTCCTCCTCTAGTTAGTGCAGTGCTTCTGAATGGGTATTTGTACAGCCCACTGCTGGAGCCGACCCAGCCTCCAGCGGGGCCCGTGGCCCCTAGGAATGCCAGGGCCTCTTACATGTGTACTGGCTGTACCCCCTGCATCAGACCACTGTACAATCACAATGTCCCCTATCACCTCTGCACCAATCATTATCCCCAGTCACCGCCACACCATTTCCAGTGTCAGCTTAAGGACCCATTCACGTGCACAATGTTCTCTGAAGAGCAATCTGATGCTCTCTGAGAGTGTTGTATTGCCCCCTCACTGCCTGCTTTAACCAAGTGGACCCTACAAAATTCCCCCATTCACTTGACTGGAGTACAGGGTTATAATTCCTGTCACAGCTGCAAAGCATCACAGTTGCAGCATGTATAAAAACAGTGTTCCCGACTGCTGCCACACTAGTCCCCAGTGTACCAGACCAGTGTAAGCCAGCAACCGTGTTCCTCATGTCTTCCACACCAGTCCTAGTGTTGCCAGACCAGTGTATGCCAGCAACAGTGTTTCTGATCACTGTCACACCAGTCCCAATGTCAGCAGACCAGTATATGCCAGCAACAGTGTTTCTTATCACAACCACACCAGTCGCAGTGTCACCAGACCAGTGTAAGCCAGCAACAGTTTTCCTTATCACCACCCCACCAGTCGCAGTGTCATCAGACCAGTGTACAGTAAGCCAGCAACAGTGTTCCTGATTGCTGCCACACCAGTCGCAGTGTCACCAGACCAGTGTAAGCCAGCAACAGTGTTCCTGATTGCTGCCACACTAGTCCCTAGTGTGACCAGAATAATGTAAGCCAGCAACAGTGTTACTGTTTTCTGCCATACCAGGCCTAGTATTGTCAGATCTGTGTAAGCCAAGAAGAGTGTTCCTGATTGCTGCCACACTAGTCCTCATTTTACCAGACCAGTGTAAGCCAGCAACAGTGTTCCTGATTTTTACTACACAAGTCCCAGTGTCACCAGACTACTGTTGGCCATGAACAGTGTTCCTGATTGCTGCCACACCAGTCTTAGTGTTGCCAGACTAGCGTAAGCCAGCAACAGCGTTCCTGATCACTACCACAATAGTCCTAGTGTTACCAGACCAGTGCCAGTGTCACTGGCAAACCAGTCCCAGTGTCACCAGACCAGTGCAGCCAGCAACAGTGTTCCTGATAACTGCTTCACCAGTGCAGTGTTGCCAGTTGCCTGTTCTGACCCTGACCTGTTTATTGACCATATTTCTGTCTGCTGACTGGACTGATCTTTTGCCTGCTTGCTGACGATGTCTCTGCCTGCCGCCTGAACTGACCCATCTGCAAGTCTAACTGACTACATTCCTCCGTGACACTACAGCACCAAACGACATAATTTCTACAAAACTCTTAAAAGAATGTACCGACATCTTGGCACCCACCATAACACGTCTCATAAACCAGTCATTCAAAGAAGGTATTGTTCCAATTTCTCTCAAGCAAGGCATAATCAAACCCCTCCTAAAGAAACCAAACCTTGACCCCAAAGACCCAAATTGCCGAAGACCGATAACAAGCCTTAGCACCGTCTCCAAAATCATGGAGAAAGCAATAGTACAACAGCTACAACTCCATCTGGACTCCCAAAAACCTCCTGGACCCACTACAATCAGGTTTTAGCCCAGGCCACGGGCCAGAAATGGCACTTCTCAAAATATGGGATGATACTCTCCAAGCAGCGGACAAAGGAGAATCTTGTTTCCTGGTGCTGCTGGACCTAAGTGCAGCTTTCGACACAGTAGACCACAAAACTCTACTCACGCGTCTCACAGAAGTAGGTGGAGTCGCAGACTCAAATCTTCCATGGTTCGCATAGTTCCTAGAAAATCGATCACAGACAGTGAAACTAGGAGCCTTCACATCAGAAACCCGCACCGTCACATGCAGAGTCCCTCAAGGATCACCCCTGTCGCCTGCACTCTTCAACATCTACCTCCGCCCACTCCTCATAATCATTATCAAACAAAACCTGTTCTATCACTCCTACGCGGACGACATTCAACTTATCTGCGTATCACCAACAAAAAAGACCAATATCATGGATTAGAAAAATGCCTGACATTGATAGATAATTGGATGATGGAGAGTATCCTTAAACTCAATTGATCAAAAACAGAACTTCTCTTTCACCACGCAAACCGGAAGACAAAATCTAGAATGACATTGACTCCTCCCATCATCTTTGGACAAACCATCACCCCAAGCACGAAAGTAAAAAGTCTAGGAATTATCTTTGACTCAGACATGTCTGTGGACACACAAATAGGATCAGTGGTCAGCGGATCTCACTATCTTCTCCGCTTGCTGCGTAAACTCATCGCCTTTCATCCTGGAAGAAGACATGGCAGTAGTAGTGGGAACACTCATCAATTCCAGACTCGCAAATTCCCTCTACCTAGGACTACCCAAATACTAGATGTCTACAAGTCGTCCAGAACACTGCAGCCAGACTGGTAACAGGTAAAAAAAAACGTGGGAACCAATCTCCCCGGTCTTAAGGTCCCTCCACTGGCTAGCCGTAAAGGATCTGGTGACATTCAAGACCCTCTGCCTCACCCACAAATGCACGCAAGGAATCGCGCTGCAATACTAATGTGAGAAAATAAAACACTACACCCCAAATCGGGCCCTACGATCAACTAATCAGAACCTCCTCCACATCCCCAAGTCCCGCTACAAATCTAAAGGAGAACGAAGATTCGCAGTCCAAGGATCGCGGCTATGGAACGCTCTACCTACAGACATTTGGATGGAAGTGAACCATCGGGCCTTTAGAAAAAAACTTAAGACACATCTATTCTGAAGCGTGGTTGGACGACAACATTGGATACAGAACCTTGAGGCGATTTCGTTCGCATTTGTAGTGCTATACAAGTTACTCACTCACTCACTATTTCCTGTGGACAGCTGCACTCCTAGAATCACAGGAACTCTTTTGTTCCTCCTTTCTTTAGCCTCCTGTACTTCCTGGCCAGTGAACATGGCATTCCTGGGGGCAGCCCTGTACCATTAGGCTAGGTTTGCTTGGCTTGCAGGGCTCGACAAATCCCGGGCGCCAGGTGAGCTGGTGCCATCTGGTGGTGAGCCGTTGGTATTACAAGTTATTACCACCAGATGTGAGCTGGCGCCATCTGGTGGTGGCCGTTGGTATTACAAGTTAAGCATTACAAGTTAAACAGAAATTCTAATGTTATTTTTCACTATTTTCACTGCCATCTTCTTCCCTCTAATTAGAACCCCCAAACATTATATATATTTTTTATCCTAACACCCTAGAGAATAAAATGGCGATCGTTGCAATACTTTCTGTCACGCCGTATTTGCGCAGCGGTCTTACAAGCGCACTTTTTTTGAGAAAAAATTACACTTTTAATTAAAAAATAAGACAACAGTAAAGTTATCCCCATTTTTTTTTTTATATTATGAAAGATAATGTTACGCTGAGTAAATTCATACCCAACATGTCAGGCTTCAAAATTGCGTCCGCTCGTGGAATGCCGACAAACTTTTACCCTTTAAAATCTTCATAGGCGACGTTTAAAAAAAATCTACAGGTTGCATGTTTTGAGTTACAGAGGACTAGGGCTAGAATTATTGCTCTCGCTCTACCAATCGCGGCGATACCTCACATGTGTGGTTTGAACACCGTTTACATATGCGGGCGCTGCTCACGTATGTGTTCACTTCTGCGCGCAAGCTCGTCGGGACGGGGCGCGTTTTCTGGCTCCTAACTTTTTTAGCTGGCTCCTAGATTCCAAGCAAATTTGTCAACCCCTGGCTTATAGGGATGGGAACAGCTATAGTTGACACTAATATGGAAATAAAAAAGGAGTTACCGCGCTACAAAACAGTCAAAAATTGCTAACAGAGCTGCAACAACACAGTGTCATACATACACAGTATACATGGAGAAAGGGGAAGAGATGTTGCGCTATAGTTGACACTACACTAAGCTATATTTCCTGACCACTCATACAAAGGTGACAATTTCAGTACATTGGTTTTTTATTACAATTGCTTGGTTTGCGTGATACACAAGATACAATGTGCGGCACATACTCAGTCCAAGCTTCACACATGTGGTTTCACCATATTCAGAAGGAGTAGCAGAATGTGTGTTAGGTTGTAATTTTAAGTATGTCCATGCTGTGTGCGAGAAAAATCTTATTAAACTGACAACTTTTTTATAACAAATTTTTTTTTTCACATTTTTCAAAAGCTTGCGGCAAAAAAACAAGTCTTCAAAAGATTTACCATTCCCCTTAAAAACTTCCTGTTGTAATTTTGTGGGTATTTCCACTGTCCTGATGCTCCAGGGCCTCAGGTAAAGTGATAAGTAGTCAGGAAACAGCAGAAAAGTGCCCTTTATTTTTCTCCATGTTAGTGAGACTCTTAACTGTGTGTAGCACCCTCTAGTGTGCTATGAGTGATAGTGTTTTTTTATAGAGAGTAGTTAAATTTTTAGGCTTGGCTAGGAGCCAAGCCTGGATGTGTTTTTGTGATCTGAGAAGGAAGTGACTCAGAATAGAGCTGGGTGACTTACAGGTGGTGTCACTAGGACCTCCCACTTGTTTCCAGCATCTTCTGGTGTTTTCTGGCAAGAGAGGTAGGGAGGGGAGGTGGAGCCACCTAGGGTATTCTGAAGAGCCCTGACCAATCCACAATCTGGACTGGCAGGGTGCAGGCCTCCTTAAATACCCAGGGTCAGTATTGCTGGGGAAGTAAGTTGATCAGGTGGAAGATGGAGATGAAGTGTTAGGCTGTCAGGGTCTTTGAGGGAGCTCCCCAGTCTGGGGGGATGACCTTGGGCCTGGGATTGAGTGTGGATGGGACCCTCCTACAACCCACAGACGTGTCCTGACCAGGAAGCGCAGGAGGAGCAACAGAGGACAGCAGGAGAACACTGCCAGGCAAGTTTCCAGGAGTTTCACAGAGGCAGCCGCTGGTGAGTGTTCACACAGTCAGGAGGTCTGGGAGGCAAGCCTGATAGGACTGAGATGGAGCAGTCAGGGATGGGTGCAGAGCCAGTCTGGAGGATTGTGGTGGCACGGGCAGAGGAAAGGGGCATCTGCAGCCAAGAGGGCTGGCAGTGCCTGAAGAGGAGGTACTGGGCCAGGGGCGGACTGACAACTCATGGGGCCCCGGGCAATAGAAGATTATGGGGCCCCTGGGCTTACAGATGGCCACCACGCCAAGAGGCAGTGCAGAGGCGGGGCAACTAAAATCTCAGGATTTTCACATGAAAAGCATGTCGGTTTTGGACATATCAGGGACAGATCTAAAAAAAAAACACAGACTTTTACATACTGTCCCTGGTTTTACTGAGCCTGGCAACCCTGATGGGGCCCCCTAGTGGCATGGGGCCCTCTGGCAGTGCCCGAGTGACTCAATGGTTATTCCGCCCCTGTACTGGGCTCAGTAGCCACGTTGACAGCTAGCGCTGGAACTTAATATTTTTTTGCTACACCATAGGGGTCAGAGGTCCCTGCCTGCAAAGGGCACCTGCTTTGGGCCTGGCTTAGCCAGTGTCAGGCCTACAGTGCTAGCTGCACCAGGAAGTGCAAGCAAGCGATGTGCTGGAGGAGTGATAGTCTGCAAGCAAGGAAGTGCAGGAGGAGAAGAGGAGATTGTATATCCTGTGGTGTAAATAGTTTGGTCCCAATTTTGACTGTCAATAACCTGGGCATCTCATAAGATTCCTATGCCTATCCAAGTTACATTTCCCTCAATAAAATACAAAAAAACAAGTGCAAGGACTTCTTTCATGTCTCTGAATGCTTGAAAAGTGTGTGCCTTGCTGGGCAGGGTGATAGACGGACTACTACACTTAGCAGCCTTTACAGGGATACCGCTACATGGGCATGTGCAGTTCTGGAGACAGCCGATTAGAGAACTGCCGGGCTTGGCCTTGGATTGGACAGGAGGGTGTGGATTATATTTATACACCCTGCCACATGTGTAGAGGCCGAGTTCAGCTGTTCATTAATCAGTTGTCTCCAGAACTGCACATGCGCAGTTCAATGTCACCAACAAGTATTTTTTAAAACGTGTTTTACCACCGACACTGTCCTCCAGCCAGTCACAAGTTGCAGCCATGCCAAGAACTGGGTATGTGAAAGGGGGCACTCTAAAAATGGAAGATATAAGGGGGCACCAAGGGGGAATTCTGGAAGGGGAGGATGCAATTAGGCACTATGGAAGAGGACATACGAGGGCACTCTGGAAGAGGATGTAAGGGGGAATTAATTAAGGACGCACTTTGGAGAAGAATGTAAGGTGGCACTAAGGGGGCCCTCTGGAGGATGTACAGTACCAGAGTACTGCTTACTGAAGACATCCGGAAAAGATGAAATGCATTTGAATGGAGCCTGTGTTTGTGATGCCCCTTACAAATGTGGTGGAACGCATGCTGGCTCCTTGGGGAGCAGTACGGAGTGGCAGCACTCCCCAAAGAGGAGCAAGCAAGTTATTCTGAATGCTGAATGATAGGCACAGAGTATGTGAGTGTGCAGTTTGCTTTTACATTTCTTTCCTGGGACTTTATTAAACAGTTTTATGCATTAAAGTTCCCTTTTGGTCTGTGTTTTCCATACTAACCTAGCAGAGTTTTGATGGCGGAGGAGTATTCTCAAGGAAAGTTGAAAAGTTTCTCTGGGGAAGCAAGTGTTCAATCCACAGCAGAAAAGCTGTATGCAAAAACGTTTTGACCTACTTACTTCTAAGGTGTCATATTGTTCTGGTGAGAGTCTGATGCGACAACAAATATGTATTTCTATCTATCTATCTATCTATCTACGGTATCTATCTATCCTATCTATCTATCGATCTATCTATCTATCTATCTATCTATAAATATATATTTTGGTAGAGCATTGCCCTGCCAGGGTCTAGAAAGACTAGAAACAGATTATGTCTCTGAATGTTCAACCAAGCAGGTTTGTGCTTGTAAGCTTGTGTCATGTAGAGGAAACTGGCTTTTCAGTGTCTGGTAAAGGAAGTTTTGGGATCTGGAGCCTGGAGATTTCAAAGTGATCCGGGTGGGATGAAATCTCCAATCCTGGGTCCAGGTTTTCAGAACAGCCAGCACACTAATTGATCAGGTGTGTGCTGGGCTTTTAGTAGTGACCTGACCATGGTTCTGGGCTCCACCTAGGCAGACAGGAGGTCTGGCCCAGGAGTCAGGAGCGCACCACCTAGGAGAGAGGTGGAAGTCAATGCAGCAAGAGGCTGCTAGCTGATGCTATGCACTGAGTTGGTGAGTGGCTAGTCTGTGGGAGACAAAGGCTTTTTACATAACCCTAGTTATAATTTCTTGGCCATTTTTCAGAGAATATGAATGATAACACAAACTTTTCTTTCACTCATGGTTAGTGTTTGGCTGAAGCCATTTATTATCAATCAACTGTGTGTACTCTTTTTAAACCATAATGGCAACAGAAACTACCCAAATGACCCTGATCAAAAGTTTACATACCCCAGTTCTTAAAGGGGTTGCATGGCTTCGGGTTTAAAAAAAAAAAAAAATAACAAACATGCCATACTTGCCTCCAGTGTGCAGTTTGTTTTGCACAGAGTGGCCCCGATCCTGGTCTTCTGGAGGCCCTCGGTGGCTGTCTCGGCTTCTCCCCGAAAGCGCTAACCCCCTTCATGGGAAGCTTTCTCCCAAGGGGGTTAGCTTGTGGGCGCGCTCCTGTGTTACAGCTGGCAGGTATAGCCCCGCCCCCCAGCGCACAGTGAGTGAGTGAGTGAGTAACTTGTATAGCGCAACAAATGCGAACTAAATCGCCTCAAGGCGCTTCCCATCCAGAGTCATTCCGGTCCTTCAGAAGAGGTGTCTTCTGCTGTCATTGGATGTGACTGACAGCAGCGCAGCGCTGCGCTGCTATCAATCTCCCATGAAGAGCCACCTCAAGAAGGGGGAAACTGTCGTAGGAACGAGCCCAGGAGTTTTGTGGCTTAGGTAAGTAAAACGGGGCTGGGGGCCCTAGAGTGCAAGGTGTTTTTTCACCTTAATGCATAGGATGCATTAAGGTGAGAAAACACAAAGCTTTACAACCCGTTTAATACCGTGTATTGCCCCCTTTAATATCAATGACAGCTTGAAGTCTTTTGTGGTATTTGTGGATGAGGCTCTTTATCTTCTCAGATGGTAAAGCTGGTCATTCCTCTTGGCAAAAAACCTGTAAATTCTTTGGCTGTCTTGCATGAATTGCACGTTTGAGATCTCCTCAGAGCGGCTCAATGATATTGAGGTCAGGAGACTGAGATGGCCACTCCAGAATCTTCACTTTATTCTGTTGTAGCCAATGACAGGTTGACTTGGCCTTGTGTTTTGGATCATTGTCATGTTGGAATATCCAAGTACATCCCATGCGCAGCTTCCTGGCTGATGAATGCAAATGTTCCTCCAGTATTTTTTGATAACATACTGCATTCATCTTGCCATTCATTTTGACCAAATTTCCTGTGCCTTTGTAGCTCACACAACCCCAAAACATCAGTGACCCACCTCCATGTTTCACAGTATGAATGGTGTTCTTTCATCATAGGCCTTGTAGCGTTTATGGTTGTGGCCAAAAAGCTAAATTTTGTTCTCATCACTCTAAATGACTTTCTGCCAGAAGGTTTGAGGCTTGTCTCTTTGCTGTTTGGCATATTGTAAGCGGTATACTTTGTGGCATTTGCGTAGTAATGGCTTTCTTCTGGTGACTCGACCATGCAGCCCATCTTTCTTCAAGTGCCTCCTTATTGTGCATCTTGAAACAGCCACACCACATGTTTTCAGAGAGTCCTATATTTCACCTCAAGTTATTTGTGGGTTTTTCTTGGCAGTTTTCCTGGCAGTTCTGGCTGAAATTTTAGTTGGTCTACCTGACCGTGGTTTGTTTTCAACAGAACCCCTCATTTTCCACTTCTTGATTAGAGTTTAAACACTGCTGATTGGCATTCTCAATTCCTTGGATATCTTTTTATATTCCTTTTGGTGTTCACTTGTGTGCATGTTATCAGGCCAAAATCACCAGGGTGATTGCTATCTGGATATACAGAGATATATATATACACATACAGTCCTCAAATATAGGAATGCCTGGGGGCGGGGGGAGCACCGCCAGCAGCCTGGGTTTGTCGGATCGATCGTATGGGAAGAGAGGAGAGCTGCCGCTGCTTGGTTGCTCGGAGCACAGGAAACATAACAGCTTTCATTTCAATAGCTGTGTTCCTCGTTGCGTGCTGTTATATATAGCCACTCCCCCTTGTCCGGGCACTTTGATAGACAGATCACCCGTCCCAGGATTGGACGGTGATCTGTCTATCAAAGTGTCCGGACAAGGGGGAGGGGCTGTATATGACGGCACGCGACGGGGAACGCGGCTATTGAAATGAAAGCTGTTATGTTCCACGTGCTCTGATCAACCAGGCGGCGGCAGCTCTCCTCTCTCTTCCCATACACAGGTAGGCTGCATTGGGGACACATGGCTGCAATTGGGGCACATGGCTGCAATGGGGACACAGAGCTGCAATGGTGGACATATGGCTGCACCGGTGGACATATGGCTGCACCGGTGGACACATGGCTGCATTGGTGGACACATGGCTGCATTGGTGGACACATGGCTGCATTGGTGGACACATGGCTGCATTGGTGGACACGGGGCAGGCTGCATTGGTGGACACGGGGCAGGCTGCATTGGTGGACACGGGGCAGGCTGCATTGGTGGACACGGGCAGGCTGCATTGGTGGACACGGGCAGGCTGCATTGGTGGACACGGATAAAGTTGTTAATATTTATTTTTATAACTTAATTCTGCATAAAACATTTAAGTGTATTTCATGAGGGTGTGTGTGGTTGTTTTTACACAGAAGGGTACATATACATGAACACAGAAAAGTGTAAAGAGAGTTTTAATATTATTGTTTTTATTGTTATTTTTATTATATTTTAAAATGTCACCAATATAAGACTATTAGCTAAATTTTTGCATTTTATCAAATTTTATTCATTTTTTGTACTTTATTTATTGCACATAGGAGCACTGCTACTTTATTGGAATATTTCAGTTTATGTATAATGTAGCAGTAGCTGGGTTGTAGCTGGGTTGTAGATTAGAGAGTACCACCTGTATGTATGTAGATATGTGGCAATAAGGTGTTTGGCTTGTTTCACATGGCTTGTACAAGAGCACCGTAAGATTTTATGAAACTTTCAGCAAACTTTTGCAAAGCTTTTGGGGTTTGATTTACTGTAAAGTGTTTGCATTTTGTAATTTTTTTTTTTTGTTTTGCGCCCTGTGTGGCGAACAATTTTGTTCTTTGTTCCTTCTTTTCTCTATACATAAACAATAAAAAGAAATTTGTAAAAAAAAAAAAAAAGTCATGGTGGTAATGATTTATTTTTTCTGTCTTGGAAACAAAGCGACAAAAAAAAGGCAAAATGAAAATTGGAATGAAAAATGGCATTTATGGTCAAACCACTTGGGGTAAAAATGGAAGGATGGGCCTGAACAGAGAAATGGTTAAAGTACTGATCAGCTGCAGAACATTCATGGAACAACCTGAGGGATATTATTTTATTCGTCATGAAAGGTGATCTCCATTCTCTCTTGCAGTTAGATCACGCTCTTTCTTTTATCTCATGTTAATATTCTAATATCATGCACAGATAATTTTGATTGTGTTTAGGTATAGATAAAAGTATATACCGGTAATCATGTTTCCTTCTTACAGACTAAAGCTTTGCTGTCTTAAAATGATACGTATTGCTCTACAATTAGGTCTGTTCTTTGTCCTTGCTTATAATCTTCCTCTTTACCTTTCCCCTGTCTCACGTTGGTTTCTGTGTCAGCAGAGATAATAGAAAGGTAGAGAGGGTTGCAGGTTAATAAGGTTTGATAAAACGGTTACCTTGACCTTTTAGTACTGTCATATGCTTTCCAGGATGAGCATGTATCTGAATAAAGCCTTATGCGTGGGTGTTTGTTTAGCACCTCTGAACTCCTTTTCTTCGAGTTGCTTAAAAATGCGCCTAAAGCTGCATATTGTACAAGCGTTTAGGTGTCCAGGGCTGGATTTCCCAATAGGCACTAAAGGCATGTGCCTACAGGAGCCCTTCCTAGAGGGGTGCCCGACTCTACATGGTTGGATCTAGGAGGATGCTGGGCTGTGCCCCCCAGATTTCAGTTGTGTCCTCCCATGAACATTGTACCCTTGCAAGTCCAGACAGGGGAATTGTCAGCAAGAAATCTGGGAGGAGATGTGGGATTTCTGTACTTTCTCTTCTCCTGTTGGTGGAGCACTCTTCCATACAGCAGATTACACAGGATCCTTTTAGATCGCACAGTACACGGCTTGATTACCTGCCACTACCCACATTTTCGGGTGAAGAGCAGTCTTTGGAGGAGGTAGGGGATGGCTAATCAATAGATATGTGCACAACAAAAAAATTCATATTTTTTTGTTCCGTTTCGTCTGCACATCAAAAAATTTCGTATTTTTTTTGTTCCGTAGATTTGTAAAGATTCGTAATTTCGTAAGACTCAAGTTTTCCTATTCGGACCCGTTCGTATTTCGTAAGACGCAAGTTTTCCTATTCGGACCCGTTCGTATTTCGTAAGACGCAAGTTTACCTATTCGGACCCGTTCGTATTTTCGTAACAGTTTTATTTTCGTTTATACTGAATGATTCGTAATTCTGTCTAATTTATTTTCGTTGATTCGAAATTCGTAATTTTGTTAGATAATAATTTTCGTTTAATGGATTCGTAATTTTGTACTTTCGTAAATACATAGCAACACGCGGCTAATCCATATTAAGATATACTTTCTCTTAAGCCCCGTACACACGGTCAGACTTTTTGCCAACAAACGTCAAAATGAGCGTTTTCCAAAAAATCTGACAGAGCGTACACACAATCGGACAAACATTTTTTCGGTTTCAAAAGTCCGGCCAACTCCCTTCAGACAAAAATCCACTGAAAAGTTTGTTTGAAGTCCGATCGTGTGTACGAGGCTTTATACTGTACAATGTGACTCAGCACAAAAGAGATAAGCTGATTGGCTAAGATATTAAGCAATCACTTAAGGGGTAAGCGACGTTCTGACGTCACCGCGCTCAGCTGAACCCGGAACACGGGCAGGCGAATCGAGGAGCCGGCCGGCTCGGTTTTATATATGCTGTATACACTCTACATAACTGTAAGTGCATTACCTATTTACCATTAAACATATTGTGGATTTTATGCTATGTGAAGCTTCTTTCTTTTATGGCACATCCCGCAATATCTACACATTGAGGATGCAATCCATTTGATGCTACATGTGTTGGACATCCCATCAGCTTACACGCTCACTTTGATCTCCCTAAAAAGAGGTCAACTTCAGCTGGTAAGAGTCAGTGTGTCTCGAGGTGGAGGTGTTTTTCTGTCATCACTTTCTGGGTTACCGACTCACCTTTCATCACTTGGAACTTGGAATTTCAGTTTATAGGAAACTTCCTCCTTTTTGGACATTGGAGCTCTTTTGGTGTTTGGACTGTGTGTGTTCAGCCTAAGACAACCATTCACAGACTTATTATATTATTTTATTCACATTCATTTATTTTTCTTCATAGTCCTGTATTATACAGGATTCATTCATGTTAACCTATACTTCACTTTGTGTGGCACATGTTTATTTGTTTGTCAGTTATTGGCAATCTTATCACATTTAGCGCAGCTTGTTTTCTTTTCTTATTAAGTAATCACTCACTAACTACACTGCCCAGTGCCCATTCGACAGAACGATACAAGTACACAAATTTATGAACAGACAAATAAACGGATTTACAAAGCACACAAATGAAAATACGAACATACGAATGAAAATACAAACAGACAAAGGATTTAAAATACGGAATGCAAATCGTTCGTTATAGATGTCATTTTCATTCTTTTGCTTTTTCGGTGTTTCGTATTTTAGTAAGATTGTCTAATCGTACGTTCGTATTTTCGCTTGTTGGTTATTTTGCTTATTCGTAATTCCGTAATTTTCGTATTTTGGTTCTTTCAGCTTTTCAGATGTTCGAATTCATACGAATGTACAAAAACTAACAAATTTGTACGAAAATCCATTCGTTACAAACGGGAACGCACATGTCTACTAATCAAGCCGAGTACCATATAAGGATTGTGTTATCTGCGGAGCGCTCTTATCCCAGCTCTCTCCTCGCTGACACTTCTGCTATCCGGCCTGCACCTCTTCATTACTCCTGTAAGATTGGGGGGGATTGTTTGTGCTGGGAAGGATAATGGGAGGGAAAAGGTGCAGGATTTTGCTAGAAAGAGGAATGGTGGGGGGGGTTAACGACCACGTATGTGTTAGGGGGCAGAATTGGGGAAGATTTGTGCTAGGGGGGAGAGTTTGGGGGGTGCAGAGATTTGTGCTGGGAAGGGGAATGAAGGGAGAAGGGGGGATTTGTGCTAGAAAGAGTAATGGTGTGGGGCGGAGGGAAGGTTAATGACGACTTATGTGTTAGGGGGCAGAATTCGGGAAAATTTGTGCTAGGAGGAGAGAGTTTGGGGAGGGGGGGCAGAGATTCGTGCTGAGAAGGGCAATTTGGAGGGGGGTGTGCTAAGTGGACACATTTAAAGAGACTTGTTCTAGGAGGGGGGATCTGGTGGGGAATATTTGTACTAGGAGGGGGATTTGGGGGGAGAGGATTTATGCTATTTTATCAAGAATTTTCTGCCTATAGGCTCCTGAAGTGTAAGTCCAGCCCTGTGAGTGCATCAAGTGTATGAGCGTTAATGGATTCCATTGGCCATAATAATTATTTATTCTGACCATTGATATACAGTAACGCTCAAACACGTCTCAACACATCCAGCATTTAGGCACGTTCAGAATTGTTTCTGCTCCTCTCCTGAATGCGGTTTTGGTCTTTATTTATTTTTTTTGCCCGAAAATTATTTTCTAATATGCCTGTGAACACCTATGTGCACAGCATATACAAAGCGCTGAGTGTACACAGCAAACTACAGATTAAAAAAGCTTCTATTTGACAGTTTACAGTAGGAAGCTCCTTCAAAGGTCATGTGTTTTATGTATGTGTAGCGCCATGCTCCCATTGAGTAGGCGCTATGTGTTAAAATATAGTTGCCTGAGCAGTAGCTTTGGCTCAGAATAATTATTTAAAATTGTTGGTTCTGTTCTGTTCAGCTGGGTTGCACAAGTTTCCCCCTGACGGTGGATGTCGCTGTCACCGCAGGTCACGGTTGGAAAGGCAACAGGCTGAATGTATTGGGTATCATTCTCTCAGAAGTGGCTCAGGGGGCATGGTCAACCTGCTGTGCATCCTGTGGTCTGATGAGACCAAGATAAACTTATTTAGTTCAGATGGTGTCAAGTGTGTGGCAGCAACCAGGTGAGGAGTACAAAGACAATTGTTTCTTGCCTACAGTCAAGCATGGTGGTGGGAGTGTCATGGTCTGGGGCTGCATGAGTGCTGCTCGCACTGGGGAGCTACAGTTCATTGAGGGAACCATGAATTCCAACATGTACTGTGACATACTGAAGTAGAGCATGATCCCCTCCCTTCTGAGACTGGGCCGCAGGGCAGTATTCCAACATAACGACCCGACACACCTCCAAGATGACCACTGTCTTGCTAAAGAAGCTGAGGGTAAAGGTGGTGGACTGGTCAAGCATGTCTCCAAACCTAAGCCTTATTGAGCATCTGTGGGGCAACCTCAAATGGAAGATGGAGGTTGCGCAAGATCTCTAACATCCACCAGCTCTGTGATGTCATAGTGGAGGACGACTCCAGTGGCAACCTGTGAAGCTCTGGTGAACTCCATGCCCAAGAGGGTTAAGGCAGTGCTGGAAAATAATGGTGGCCACACAAAATATTGACACTTTGGGCCAAATTTGGACATTTTTCCCTTTTCACATTTCCTTTTGTACTAATTTTTGTTGCCAGCGGTTTAGAAATAAATGGCTGTGTGTTGAGTTATTTTGAGGGGACAGCTAATTACACTGTAAGGCCCCGTACACACGACCAAACATGTATGCTGAAACTGGTCCGCGGACCAGTTTCAGCATACATGTTCGGTCGTGTGTAGGCGCGAGCGGGCAGAATTCCAGCAAACATTTGCCCGCCGGGCCTTTTCCCAGCGGGCAAATATTCCTGGACTTGTTTTAAAACCGTCCGCTGGAATCCTGCCCGCTCGGACATGTATGGTCGTCAGTACAGACCTACCGTACATGTCCGAGCGCCCGCCGTCCCTCGCATGCATCGAATGACTTTGACGCATGCGTGGAAGCATTTAAAAGGCAGGCCCGCCCACGTCGCCGCGTCATCGTCGCGGCGACGGCGCGGACACGCCCCGCGTATTGCTTACGCGCGGACTTCTGTACCATGGTTAGTACAGCCATCGTACAGAAGTCCCCGGGCAGACATGTACGGTGAAAACGGTCCGACGGACCGGTTTCAACGTACATGTTTGCCCGTGTGTAACACTCACTACTTTACATTGTAGCAAAGTGTAATTTCTTCAGTGTTGTCACATGAAAAGATATAATAAAATATTTGCAAACATGTGGAGGGGGTGTACTCACTTTGTGAGATACTGTAGGTCAATATATGGATAAATGCAATGGAGTACAAATTATTATGGCTTAAAGAGGAGGTTCCATTAAAAAAAAAATGTTTTAAGTCAGCAGCTACTAACACTGGAGCTGCTGACTTTTAATAAGGACACTTACCTGTCCTAGCCGCCAGCGATGTCAGCCCCCACCGAGGCCGATCCTCGATCCTTGCAGCTTCAATCCACAGTAAGGGAAACAGGCAGTGAACCCGTACGGCTCCACTGCCCATTTCCTACTGCGCATGCGCGAGCAGCGTGGCGCTTTGTGAATGGGCCGGCTGCTTTCTGGGACTTCACAAGAAGACGCCCAGTGTAGGAGGAAGAGAATCCACCGCGGACGATGAAGAGGCAGATTCGGCACTTCTGCATAGCAACAGCTATTTAGGGTGAGTACAATTTTTTGGGGTGAAAATTTTTTTTTTTGGTGGAACCTCCACTTTAAGGTGGTTTTAGGTGTTTGTTGTGGCCTTTAAGGGCTTTAAATTGCTCTTACATGTTTTTTTGTTTCTTTAGTTTATTTCCACAGCTTAAAAAAATTAGAGACTTCTCGTTGTTTTATATTTGTATTTTTTTTTTTTATTATTGCTTTCAAATGTTTTTTGTTTTTGCTTTATTTTTGCTATTTTTTAAGGCCTCTTCCACACAGGCGGACTTCCACACAAGTGTCCCCATGTACAGGAATAATCCACATTGTCACCAACAGGAAAAAATGGTAGTAGATGTGGCGCTGTTCTATGATTCAATTAAATTTATTGTAAGTTATTGTAATAAAAAGTGTTTGGGGACCTGGATCCTGCCCCAGGGGACATGTATCAATGCAAAAAAAAAAGTTTTAAAAACTGAATTTTTTTCGGGAGCAGTGATTTTTAATAATGCTTAAAGTGAAACAATAAAAGTGAAACATTCCTTTTAACCACTTCCATACCAGGCACTTGCATACCTTCCTGGCCAAGCCAATTTTCAGCTTTCAGCACTGTCGCAATTTGAATGACAAACTATTTTTTTATCATTTTGTTTCCACAAATAGAGCTTTCTTTTGGTGGTATTTGATCACCTCTGCGATTTATATTTTTTGCGCAACAACTAAAAAAAGACCGATTTAAAATAAATAAATAACGTTTTTATTTTATTCTGTTAATTTTTTTGTAAATAAGTAAATTTTCTTCTTCACTTACGGGCACTGATATGGCTGCACTGATGGGCACTGTTAAGGTGGCACCAATGAGGTGGCACTGATAAAGGTGGCACTGATAGGCGACGCTGGTATGCGGCACTGATTGGCACTCATAGCCGGCACTGATGGGTACTTATGGGTGGCACTGATGGCCATGGATGGTCACAGAGGTGGCACTGATGGACACTGAGGGGTGGCACTGATGGTGGCATTGCTGGGCATCACTTTTTTAAATGTTTCCTATGTTATGCCCATGTTGCCAGTCAGTGCTCATTCCTGGGCACTGATTGGCATCTATTGCAAATATTTTTTTAACATGTGGATGGCAATGTGGTACATTCAACGGCTCTTCCTGTTTACATCGTGATCAGCTGTGATTGGACATGGCTGATCACGTGGTAAAGAGCCTCCACCGGAGGCTCTTTACCGAGATTGGAGATGCAGGGTGTCAGACTGACACCCCGCACCAGCGATCGCCGCGCTGCGCGCCCCCACGGGCGCGCGCCGGTATGTTATCCTGCTGGACGTCAGTCAGGATTACAGAACCACTTCCCGGATGTCAATTGTCTATTGACATCCGGGGCGGAAAGTGGTTACATTTCGTACCTGGGGGCTGTCTATAGTATGCCTGTAAAGTAGTGCATGTTTCCCATGTTTAGAACTGTCCCTGCACAAAATGTAATTTCTAAAAAGGAATTTAAAACTACTCGCAGCTATTCATGAATTGTCGGGTCCCGGCAATACAGATCAAAATCATTGAAAAAAATCGTGGGGTCCCCCCCAAACTTCATATCAGGCCCTTCAGGTCTGGTATGGATAGTAAGGGGAATTTCAGAAAAATGCGTGGGGTTTCTCCCAAAAATCCATACCAGACCCTTATCCGAGCACACAACCTGGCAGGCCGCAGGAAAAGAGGGGGGAAAGAAAGCGCCCCCCCTCCTGAACCGTACCAGGCCTCATCCCCACAACCCTTGCCCGGTGGTTGTGGGGGTCTGCGGGCGGGGAGTTTATCGGAATATTATATATTATATTATATTTTGTACCTCCTGAAGCTGACTGAAAAACATAGATCACATCATCCTGTCCTGCCTTGTTGCTAGGACATTGCTTAAAGACTCCTAGCTGGTATCGTTCACCTCTACTATCACAGGAGCGAGTGCCCAAATGCTGAGCTCAGGGGGAGAGAGCATGTGTGAAGGGGTTTGAATCAGAGAAAGAGCTCACAGTTTTTCAGTCAGGCTTCAGGAGGAACGTGATTGACCTACATCCATAGCAAGAGAGTTATTCAACTTTGATTAAAGCTGCACAGTTTGCTTTTATCTACAGGTACCCCTTACCTGCATAGGCAGTTTTTATTTTGGGAAAAGGTGAACTATGCCTTTAGGCACAGTGCTTTTATCAATATAGTTGTAAGAAGGGCTGCCCTTACTATTCAGTTTACCATTTTCAATCATTGTTGTAAATAGTATTATCAATGTGTGTTCTAATTTAAATGTTACAATTTCAATCAGTCTGCTATAAGCTAATACCTGCTTGTGACTGTGTATGTTTGTGATAACACTTTCCTATGTTAACAGCCATTTGAGAAATGGTTATCCAGCTAGTTTATGAAGGATAATGTACATATTAAATGCCATATGTGTCCAGGATTTACAGCAGCCATTTTTAGTGTTACAGCTCCCAGGTCTATTCCTGTCTTGGTTTCCAGGGACGACTGTATACTATGTTCTTGGCAGGGTGCTCGGAATCTCGCCCCCTCCACCACGTCATTGGCTGTATGACAACCCTGGTTGCAATGATAACATAAGCAACCACCAGATTTTTATTTGCATGTCAGGTTCCAATTTATATCTGTAATTAAAGTGGAGTTCTACCCATAAATATAACATTACATCAGTAGTTTTAAAAAAATGTCATTAGTCCTTTAAGAATTTTTTTTTTTTTTTAGATGACTTCAAAGTGTTGTTGCTAGGCAGAATAGTTAATCTTCCCTCTTCCTGCACCTAGGTGCCGAACCTACACCGCACAGACTACTGGGAATGTAGTGGGTGTAACTTTTCAGGAGTCTGTGCACTCCCCAGTCTCGAAGAATCATGTGACTTGGACAGTACAGGTGCTGAAACCTGATCTGAAACCTATTACACTGCTTGTGCAGCACTGAGCATGTGCGAGATCTGCAAGGCTGAAATCCAGGAAGTCATACAGTCTGGCTTCATGATGCCCACACTTAAGATGGCCCTAGTCAATTTCTATTTTATAAAGTGTCTAAATGCTGTAACAACCTAACAAAACGGACCTTAGTTTACAGACTAACTTTACTAGAATACATTAAGCTTGTGTATTACAGGGGTATTTATATTTAAAAAGTGAAATTGTGGCCGGAACTCCGCTTTAATGATATTATCACAATAATGTATTTAATTAATAACTAGTATTGGTAATAGAAAACAAATACAAACATCCTTTTTCGATTAGCAGCGCATGATCCTCAGATGGGCTATTGCGTTAACCAATAAGCCTTTTAAAATTCTAATCAGCTAGCATCAAAACCTTTTTTTGATTATTTGTCAAGATGAAATAATAAATTATATTTAAAATCCATACTGTTACTTAGATGCACAGGCATGTCACAAGTCAGGGCGATGGTAGCAACCACCTATTGTTTAGAGAGTGATCATATTTCGTGCTCTTTCACAATGATGAATTCTGCTTGAGCCACTGAGCAGTAACAATTTCAGGATATCTTTAAGGGTAATTGCAGAATATAAAAGCAAGGCTATTTTTGTTATCATTGTGACTTTAATTTTTGATTATCAGTCGCTCTTAACATTACAGACAATATAATGTAGATAAATGTAGCCAGGCGCTGGACTACAGTGCAATGGAGAAGAGGACATTGTCTTATTTCTGTACCCCTTTCTACAGAGATATTAAAGCCATACTGCATCGTTCTCCTCTGGCCATTAGATGAAGGGGGAACCAGAACGAAGTGAACCCATACACTTATATGCAGAGTGTTGAGAATTTCAGAAGGTGTAGTCCAAGACAATTATTTAAAGGAAACCGCTGGTTTTCTGAACTACAAATCCCTGTACACTCTAGGGCAGGGATCCTCAAACTATGGCCCTCCAGCTGTTGTAGAACTACACATCCCATGAGGCATTGTAACACACTGACATTCACAGACATGACTAGGTATGATGGGAATCCTGAACAACTGGAGAGACGTAGTTTGAAGACCCATGCTCTAGGCAGGGCATAGGATGGACCAAAAGAGACAAATAGAATCAGCATGTTCATGGCACCATGGGAGTTGGGAGACACAAAGCCTCAGATCCTTGGTGGCTTGCACTGTGTCAGGACCATCTGCAAGCAGGAGTGCGAGACATCCAACAACCCAGCCTATATGACTGCTTACTCTCCCGTTGTTGCCAGAAAACCAGAACGTTTCCTGACTCACCGCTACAGACCGCTGGACTCTAACTTCATCAAAGAAAAGCTTGCTGCTTAGCCCTGGGAGTTGGTGAGAGGGCCGCAAGCTTCTTTCAGTCAGTTTTTGCAGAGCCACTGAGAGCAGGGCATTAGGTATTAGGCATCAGAATCCTAGTACACCTGACTTAATTTGTATTTTATATTATAAATATCATCTTGCATCCTACCCAACGAAACCGAGCTGCGGGATACTTAACAGCAACCAAATCCGACAGCGGATGCCAAGTATTCTACAGATCCACACTGCGTATTTTACTACATGCAGTAAAGGGGACTTTCAAGTGCACCAACGTCTTCAAGGGCCACAACAGTAACCAGCAGAGAGATCATATGAGAGATTACTCCTCCTATTCATTCCTTTCTATAAACCCCATTAGTCCTTTTAGTTTAATCTGTGATCAAGTTGTGGTCTATGCCTCGACAATCAGTTTAAGCCTAGCATAGCTGCCACCAGTGCACGTACGCAATATAGCCTCATCTGTTTGTAGTTCAAAATCCTTCACTGCTTATGGGGCTGATGGTGTTACTGTTTATGCTGGATTGGAGACTAAATTCAAAACACTGCCTCACATTCCATCAGTTATTAAGTTGAATGTCAGTGTCACATACCTGACGGTAGAGCCTGATATAAAGAGGACGGCTTCTCTTAAACCTCTGACTCGAGGCCCCCAGGCAGGACAGAAGGCAGGTACAGGCAGGCCGGGTCATACACTGGTGGGCACGCCAGGAGCAGATGCGAAGGCTGAAGTGTAGTCAGGTTACAGGCCAGATCAGCAATGGGCTGGTAGCGAGGTAGCAGGCAGATGCAGAAGTCAAACAACCTGGGTCAGGTGCAGGCAGAAAGCAGGAACGTCAGGAGCAAGCTGGGTCAGGTAACAGGAACGGGTATCAGATACAAGGAAACGGGAACACACGGGAACGCTGTAGATCAGACAGCATTGAGTCTGGGTACTGGCTCAGTTTAAAAAGCCTGTTGGGCGCCAAAGACTGTCACAGAGTGCGCACGCACAGGCGCACCAATGGTATTTCTGAAGAGGGGTGAGGTAACAGGCCATCTTCTTTGGCTGCCATTTTGGGTACTGGTATGCCCTTCCTGACAGTCAGTCATTATTATACCCACTTGCCCACTGCCTAACTTGGAATATTTGTCAAATATGCCATAACCCCAGTATAATTTTTTCCTCCGGTGCCAGTCTCTCACATAAAAGCCCAAGCAGAGGATTCGCCACTGGCTCACTTTTAGAAGCGGTGAGAGGGGTTGTTGTCCCTCCCCCTCCTGCTGCTTTCTGGTGGTTTTCTGGCTTACCTGGCAGATCAGGAAGCCAGAAAAACGATCTGGTGCTGCTAGGGGCTGGGCACAGAGAGGAGTGAAGGAAAGATGACCACTCAGCTCTATGGCTTATATGGATGGGATGAGATTCATGACGTCACTTCCGGTACCGGCCACACGTAAAGAAGGCTGTTTTTTAAAGCAAAAAGATAAAAAAATTGTATTTTTTTTTTTTTTTTTTAGAGAAGCTCAAATATTCTTATTCCAATATGTAAATATACAAAGTAAATATTTGTGGACAAAGTATGGTTTACTATTTAGTCATTAATGACATTAAGATTATTAAGTTTAGAGGTTTTATGTAGTTATTAGTAACTACTGACATAAATATTGTCCTCTGTGAAGCAAAGAGTTATTAACAATACAAAGGGAGCTTCAAAATCATAATAGTAAAATAGCAAATAACAGAGAAAAACTAAAAAAGAAGGTGAAGGAGCGGTATACACGTCGCTCCTCTCACCGCTCCAAAGATGCTGCTGACAGGATATTTTTTTTATCTCCCGCCAGCACATCGCCTCAGTGTGAAAGCCCTCCAAAGTAGCTGGGCAGGAGTTTTTCAGGCGGTATAGCCAGGGCCGGCGCTACCACTAGGCGAAGTAAGCAGCCGCTTGGAGCGCACTACCACCTAGGGCGCAAGCGCCAGCTGCGAGTGGGACAGATCAGCAGGGGGATCGGAGCACACTGAGAGCTCCAGAGAGAGAGATGAGCTGGGCGTATCACAGCCAGCTCTGACATCTATCCCCTCCCCTTGCTGCCCACACAGCCAGTTAGAGGAGAGGAGCTGCTTTTACTCCTCCCCTCCTCTCCTTGTGTCTGCCCCGCCTACTCTCCCCGGCATACAGGGGATGTGGGCGGGAATTTTTAAGCACAGCAAACAGAAGGGAAAGATGGAGGAGTGTGATATCCATCCAGTCCCTCCTGCCGAGTGAGTACTGTACACTGATGTAGGGGTGGCCTTCATTCCCTTCTCTCTCTCTCTCTCTCTCTCTCTCTCTCTCTCTCTCTCTCTCTCTCTCTTCACCTTTCTTTCTTTCTCTCTCCCTATTATCTATCTATCTGTCAGATTATCTATCTATCTATCTATCTATCTATCTATCTATCTATCTATCGATCTATCTATCAGATTATCTATCTATCTATCTATCTATCTATCTATCTATCTATCTATCTATCTATCTATCTATCTATCAGATTATCTATCTATCTATCTGACTATCTATCTATCTATCTATCTATCTATCTATCTATCTATTTATATATCTATCTATCTATCTTATCTATCTATCTATCTATCTATCTATCTATCTATCTATCTATCTATCTATCTCTATCTGTCAGATTATCTATCTATCTATCTTTCTTTCTTTTTCTCTTTCTTTCTTTCTTTCTCCTCCCTTTCTTTCTCTTTCTTTCTCCTCCCTTTCTTTCTTTCTTTCTTTCTTTCTTTTCTTTTCTTTTTTTCTCCTCCCTTTCTTTCTTTTTTTTCTTTCTTTCTTTCTTCTCCCTTTCTTTCTTTCTTTCTTTCTTTCTTTCTTTCTTTCTTTCTTTCTTTCTCCTCCCTTTCTTTC